>NC_077227.1:659967980-660242980 GCF_027887165.1 Monodelphis domestica | reverse complement strand
TGGCAACAGACCATATTAAGCATTTGTTTATGCTTTCACCCTAGTCTCTGGCTTAGTTTTCTCCAGGAGCCTCAGGGGAACAAAATGACCTGGCAACAGTCCTCCTCCCAGGCAGATCTGCCTATCTGCGCCTTAGCCTAGCCCTTGGTTCAGTTGGGAGGCCTATCCTCAATCTTGGGATGCTGACTTGAGAGCCCCTACTCCTGAGCTCAGGGATAAATCTCGGACGCTAAGCACTGGCATTTCATCTGCTGACTCTTCTCTTGGCAAGCCTGAGGCTCGCTGTAGGCCTGCTCCACCACCCGTACCCCAGCTCAAATAGACAAATCCTTTTGACTTTTCCAGGCTGATTAGGTGAGCTGTTAGTCCAGGGACAGCAAGCTGAGTTGCTCATCTCCCTCAGTTAGGTTTTCAATACCGAAGCCCAAGACTGGAAGGAGCCCAGCCTTCAAGGGCCAACATGACAGTTTTGAATGGTTTCCTCATTCCATAAGAATCTTCTCTAGGTGATTTTAACTGTGTGAACTCCAAAGCTGGGGAGAGCTGAAGTCTGTTGTCTTGTTACCCTGGCAAGTCCCTTAATTTCTTGTCTGTGCACTCAGAGCAGCTGGACTCTTTTGCAAGGGGAAGAAAAGCCCATGACCGTCATCTAGTAGAATCCCCTCCACTTACTCATCCTTTCATTCTTTGAATATTTGGGGAGTGTCTACTCTGGTTCTTATTTCAATGTTGTGTTGCTCCCTTTCTCTCTATCTGTGTTGTACCTCCTGAGTCTTGGTCCATCTTTTTGACTCTGACCCTTGGTCTATTTTTATGTGTTCTACCACTGTGCTTCACTTTGATTGCCTTTTCTTTTGAAGAGTATTTGTTTGAACATACTCTCTCCATCCCTGTATACCTCTTTCTCCATCCCTCTGTCCCTCCCTCTCTCCATCCCTTTGTCCCTCCTTCTCTATACCTTTGTCCTTCCCTCTCTGAGTCCTTTACTTTTTTTTGTCCCTGTCTCTGTCTCTTGTTTTTTGCCTTTATCACTTGCTTTCTGCCTTTGTCACTCACTAGCCTTTGTCTCTCTCTTACTTCCTCTCTATCTCTCCCTTGCTCTTTTGCTGTCTCAGTTCTTTCTCACTTGTTCTGTGATTCTTTCTTTCTCTGGACCACCTACTCTCTGGCATTCTCTTTCTCTTCTTGTTTCCTCGTTTTGATTATTCTTTCATGTCTAATGTGATCCCCTCCTCTAGTGTAGGGTTGCTATTACTCTCCATCCTTGTTTGCCTCTGTCTGTGGAATAGTATCCTACTTTGGGAAGCCTAGATAGATACCCGAGACTGATTTATTTTTAGCTTTTTGTAAAACAGTCTATATTTCTCCTGCCAGTTCAGCTAATGATAAACATTTGGTGATGCATTTTTTAAAATATTCAATTATTCAGCACATCTCCTGTAGCATCTTTCTGTTTTTCCCAAAGGGCTCACTAGCCCCCTTGCTTCTCAGGACTGTTGTCTCTGGGCTTTAGAGCTTTTCAGTTTGGTCCAGATTGACCTTTCTTTCCCCTGGGGGCCTATTGCCTCAAACCTAGGCCCTGGAAATGGCCAGTACCATTTCTAGGGAAACCAAAAAGCAGATTGACATCTGTAAACAGCAAGAGCAGAATCCTCAGGTCAGAGTCAGGAAACGAGGATTCAGACTTGTACCAAGAGTCCAGAACCGAGCAAGGCCAATACAGCCAGAGGGTCATTGACCTCCTTGGTCTTCCTGTCTCTCTTTCTTAGGCATCCCAAAATTCAGGGGCAGCATCCAACCTGTGCTTAGAAAATCAGTGCTTCCAGCTACTTCAGGGGCCTGGCCAGGCATAAAGAACAGAAAAGTTGGATAATTTGTATGAAGCCTTGCTGCCCTTTTTTCTCCCATTTGTGACCTCCTAGGGTCCTCCCATGTCCCTCCTAGGTGTTTGCATCCCTTTCTCTATACAAGTTTTCTCAGACCCTTCGTGCACTCTGCAAATATAAAGTGAAAGTGACTGACAAGAGCTTAGGCTGTGATTTCTGCCAGTGGGATTTGCATTTTAACTGGAATATTAAAAGTCTAAAGCCAAAGATATGACATTTTGATGGAAAGTGTCTCAGATATTAACCTGATGATAGATGAAGACTCTCAGTCAATCAAACTCTAAAAAGCTGTACTGTGGGAAAGGATGATCTTAATCTGTAACATTCTGAATCCTTGCTTTTTAAAAATTATAATAAATTCAATTTTTTTCTATTAATAAAAATCTTTTTTATTACCTCCCACCATAATAAAGAGAAAACTCCAAACCCTTGTAACAAATATACAGGCATCCTTTCCATACTATTGGGTTTAGGAGCTTGGCACCCTCACAATCTGGAAAACCCACATAAAACTTTTTTGGCTTCCACAAAACTCCCCTAAAATTACCATTGATAGGTATCCCTTCCACATTGTGATTATCCCAATACGGTTTTGATATATCACAGGGCAACAGAAGAAATTAAATGGAAAGTTGGGGGGAGTTTTGAGGAAGCCACAGATGACACTCATAGGCCAGCAGTTGATACAGAAAAAGTTTAGAAACTCAAAAATGCATAAAAGAGCCTATGACCAAGTACTTAACCCAAATTTTAAAAGGCACTATAAACACCATAAAAGAAATAAGAAAAAAATCAGACTTCTTCTCTGGCATGAAGAGAGGGCCAAAAAACTTAGGTGGATTTTTCAGATTGATGTACCCCTAACCCCAATGATGTGGAAAAGATACCTGTATATAGTCAAGAAAAAACAAATTATCTAATTGGCCACATCTAAACAATATACCTTTTATTCTACATCGTGAGTTCTTTACCTCTGTCAGAAGGCTGGTAGTACTCCCATTAGTCCTCTGGAGTCATAACTGATGATTGCATTAATCAGAGGTCTTAAGTTTTTCAAAAGTTGTTTTATAGCATTTTTTTAACCCTTATCTTCTGTCTTAGTATCAATTCTAAGGAAGAAGAGTGGGAAGGGCTAGGCAATCAGGGTTATGAAGTGGCTTGGCCAGGGTCATACAGCTGTGAAGTGTCTGGGGTCAGATTTGAACCCAAGTCCTTCTGACTACAGGTCTGGTTCTCTATCCACTGGGCTTCCAAGCTGCCCCACTTTTACAGTGTTGTTATTGTATAAGTTGTTTTCCTCTGAAACTGTCTCTATCATTTCTTGCAGCATAGTAGTATTCCTTTATGTCCCTACACCTTCTTCAGCAGCTCCCTGGCCAGGGGCTTCCCCTCCCCCTTAGTTCCTAGTTTTTACTGCTGTGAATATTCTTTCCACACTTTTGCTATGTCTTTGGTCCCTTTGGGGATAAGCTTGTAGTGGTCTCATCAGGTGCCTTTGGGCAAGTTGCTCTTTAGCATGACTGGGCCTAGGTAAAACTCCACAATGCATCATGCTTGGCATGCTCCTCCACAGCAGAATTCTGAATACCCATCTCTGCTACTCACTAGATGTGGGCTCTGGGTGAGTCTCTGGATTTTCTTGGGCCTCGTGTCTGTCCCCCAGCGATGGGCAGCTAGACAGCTTAGTCAGAGCATTGAACTTAGAATCAGGAAGACTTGGCTTCCAATCTTGACCCTTCCTCGCTGGATGAGAACTCTCTTAATCTCCATATCTTTCTGTGTCAAGTAGGCCTCATAAAATTAGCACCTACTTTCTGGGGTCTGTTTGTAAAGCACAAACCTTACAGTGATCTAGAATGCTAGCTGTCATTATTATCAGCAGAGGGTTGGACTGAATGATCTGTGAGGTCTTTCTGCCTCTAACATCCTATGATTGAGATATTATTCTGAGGGCAGTTAGGTGGATAAAAAGCCAAGCCTGGTCCTGGGTTCAAATCTGGACTCAGAGACTTCCTAGCTGGGTGACTCTATAAGTCATTTAACTTCTGTCTGCCTCAGGCTCCTCATTTATCAAATAAGGATAATTAGCATCTATAATTTCAGGATTGCTGTGAAAACGAATTGAAATATTTATAAAAGTGCTTTGCAGACCTTAAAGCCCTCTGTAAATGCTAGGGTAGAGACCTATGCCCAGAAACATACACATTACATATAGATGCTAGACCAGTGATAAATTCCTCCAGTTATGTGCTTTAGAGGTATTGGAGTTGGTGGTGTGGGGGTCAGGGTGGAGGGGAACAAAATATGATATAAGAAACTAAAACTTATTTAACAAATATTTTTAAGCATCCAGACTTGGGGATCTTGTCTTTTGTGTAAGATGCTACGTTACGTTCTGAGGATAAAATGAAATTTATACATATAGCCCGTTCCCTCAAGGAATTCACATTCTATTGATGGATGCAATATATACAAAGAAAATTGAGGAGTCTGAAAGCTATAATAAGGGGAGGGATCAGGGACAATTCTTTGGAGGAAGTAGCCCTTGGCTTGATCCATGAAAGAGGACAATTACTCTCAAATGGCCAAAATGAGGAGGGGGACTGTTGCAGGCCTGGCTTTGTGGCTCATGTGAATGCACAAGGGCAGATCTGGACCACCGGGTTGGAGAAATGTCAGTAGAGTAGCTAGAATCTAGGAGTCATTGGGAAAGTGGGACAGAGTTTCTAACTGGAAAGACAAGGTGACCATGCATAGTACGAGCGGCATTCTTAAGTTGCACCATTTAAGCAGACTGCCCTTCTGTGAGTCAGACTGGCATGACTCTTACCAAGTGACTTGAGCATGGTTGGCTTTAGCCTCATCATCTGTAAAACAGGGACATTGGACAGGATACTTAAAGTGCCTCACAGACAGAGCTTCTTTCCAGCTCCGAAAGTCTCTGCTTCTAATGGGCGACATGACAAGCACCAAGAGAGTGATCCGGAGGGGAAAGGTTAGCCTGGCATCTGGAGAAGGGAGGAAGCAGGGCGGTCACTTGGTGCTTAGGGATAGCTTCTTGGTGGAGATGAGAACCAGACCTGGAAGCCACTGCAGATTCAGAGAAGCTGATGAGTTGAAAGGAGGGCACTCTGGGCAGCAATGGGGAGAAAGGAGCATTTGGGGGCAGTGAGAGGCCTGGCTAGCTGAAGCATGTTTCTAAAGATACATTGCTAATTAGTTTAATAAACTACACATCTGCCAATTTAGAATTGGTCTCCTGTTCCCTTCAAAGAGGTTTACGTCAGCAGCTCCCAATTCATTTTTCATTTCCTTATTTGTGGAAATTTACTTTCCAGCTCCACTGGGGATACAGAGCATATGTGTGGTGGGAGACTGTGAGCTTTGCCAGCAGTACTTAGCCAGCACTCTGGACTCTGCCTACAGAGGCCAGACCGACACCCTCCCTGACCCTCAGCAACCACCCCACCTCTCCACACAACAAAGGAAGACAAAAGACAATTCCTTTAAATCTGTTCCTTAAAATAATGAAGGAATGTCCTGTAGGGTCACTCAAAGAGAGCAATCAGTCAATCAATATTTACCAAGTCCTTACTATATGCCAACCATTGTGCCAAGTTCTGGGTTTATAAAGAAAGTTAGAAACAGTGCCTGTCCTCAAGACGCTTGCGTTCTAATGGGGAAGAAAATATGTAAATAACTCAACACATAAGCTAGATGCTGAGTAAATGGAGGATAATCTGAGAGGGGAAAACTCTAGCAGTCAGAAGGACCCAGGATAGCTCCTCAGTTGACCGGAGCAGATAAGCAGAATCTTGAAGAAGCCAAGGATTCTCAGGTGCAGGGGCGAAGAGGGAGAGGATTCCACAGAGGGGAGACAGCTAATGAAAAAACTCAGAGACAGGAGATCGTATCACTTGTGATTAGGAATTTACCAATGATTAACTTCTCACATGAGGGGCAAAACTGGTCAAAATAATTAGGTGAAAGACAAATGTTTTCCCGACAGCCTTTTTATTCTTCCCTTCACCCACCTCCTACCCTGGCTCTTGCTTTCAAGTCCTAGTCACTGTTTTAAAAATATATGTTTGTGGGGCCTCCAGAGGTAGCACAGTGGATAGAGCTCTGAGCCTGGAGTCAAGAACACATGGATTCAGATCTGACCTATCCCTTGGTGCCCTTTTGTCTTAGAATTTCCAATTTTTTTTTTAAGTGTGTTCTGGAGTTTCAGTGGTTTGAATGCTGCCTTGCAGATAAGTACCAGACCATGTTCCATATTTACATTCTTTAGTACTATTTCCAGGCTTGTAGTCAATTTGGAAGGTTTTGCATCTGTTTTGATTTACGTTTAATGTATGACATAAAAATATTTTCTAGTTCAGTATTTTGTTTGCTTTATTCTTAAATATAATCATAGATGAAGCATTAGCTAGAATGAAAGACTAAAAGGTAGGACCAGAGATAAGACAATACTCAAATGCCTGTGTTACAACTCACAAACAAAAGGATATTCCTGCCTCACTTATGTGTACCATGTTGTGTCTCCCTCCCAGTAGAAAAACTCCTTGAAAAGAAGAAACTTTTCTTTGTTGTTGGGTTTTTTATCTTTTTTACTCCAATGCCTTGGGTACTCACTAAATGGCTGATGAATTGAATTTTAAGTGAGATATATTCTGGTTGGTTTGTCCAGCACGGAATCCTTCATACTCTAGACCTATTGTGCCTCTCCCCCACCCCCCACCCACTGCTGACCAATTTGTAAGATGCCTAGCTAGGGCCAGGGTGCCAGTCTCTCACTAGTAAGGGGAAGTAGGAGGGGGCTGAACCTGTGATTCTTACCTCACTAAGACCCTTTTCTAACTTGGCTAGAGGTACTGGGACTAGATAATAAGAATGTCACCTGAGTTTATTGCTTAAATGTGCAGGGGTTGGTTCTGAGGCTTTGCATTATGTTTGTAGAATTAATAGGGGTGGATGCATGTTACAACTTGGCATTCCCTCCCTGGGATTCTGGTCTGGAGTTCCTGCAGCCAGAATGGAAAACCTAAGGCAAAGTGAGTAGACAACACTTGTTCCAAAGATCTGGGTTTTTTAATGGACCACAGGCTCTGGAGGAGACAGCAATGTGATAGGGCAGCTATAAAAGCAGGGTTTGTCTCAGGCTGTTTTTAAGAAGGGCAGGGTGTCCAGAATGAGTCCTAGTCCTAAAAAGCAGACCCCTTTTGGAGTATTGGGTATAATTCATTCTGGCCATTACCATTTTGAAGGAACATTGATAAGCTGGAGAGAGTTGCAGGTCAAGGTAACCAGGAGCATCAAGGACCGAATTCATGCCATGTGGACATCTCTAGAAGGATGCGGGGGGTTGGGGGGGGTGCTGGAGAAGAGAAGACTATAGAAAAGAATGTGATAGATGTTCCCAGGTCTGCTAAGGGCCTTCTTGTGCAAGAGGGATCAGATTTGTTTTCCTGGGCCCCAGAGGGCAGACCTAGGAATAGTGGGTAGCCATTACAGAGGCTCCTATTTAAGCTTGATGTAAGGGAAAGCCTTGTTAATTGAGCTATCCCAGCAGCTTCTGGACGTAGAATAGGTACTTCCTCACTTGAAGCCATGGTCAATGGTCAGGTACCTCCTAGAGGGCACCCTTGTCAACTCTGAGCTGGATTAGATGGTCTCCTGGTATCCTTCCAGCTTTGAGAATTCTGAGATCTCTGATTTATCCAACAGTTCTGGTTTTTCCTTGCTCCATTCCATCCTGTATCCTATCACCAGACTAATCTTTCTAAATCACTATGTTTATTAAGTTCTCTCCCCAACTCGTTCCCTCCTTTCCCCTTCCTTCCCCTTCTTCCCTCCTTCTCTCCCTCCCGCTCTCCTCCCTGTTTCCTCTCTCTCTCTCTGTCTCTCTCTCTCCCTCTCTCTCTTTCCCCCCTTCCCTCCCTTTCTCCCTTCCTCTTTCCAGTCTCTCTGTCTCTCCTACACACACACACACACACACACACACGCACACACGCACGCAGGCACACACGCACGCAGGCACACGCACACACAGAAAAGCAATAAAAGTTAGGCAATGGTAGTCAAGTGTGGCTGAGGCCAGATTTGAAACTAAATGGCTAAAGTTGTTGGTACTGAATTCTAGAATACAAAAGCTAGAACTGTTGGCTTGGTCGGATGAAGGAAGGATCCTATTAGATTTAGAACTGGAAAGGATCTTAAAGGTCATCGAGTACAAATCCCTCATTTTACAGATGAAGAAATGGGCTGGGAGAGGTTAAATGACTTGCCCAAAGTCACAACTAATAAAAGTGTCTGAGATAAGATTTACACTCAGGGCTCCCTAGCTCCAAGTCCAGTGCCCTCTCCACTCTGCAGCCCATCTACTTTGAAATCCTACCCAATGAGGGTCAGCTCAAGAAACTTGGAGTGTTTAACCTGGAAGAAGAGAAGATGCAGGGGCTTTATGGTTATCTTCAAGTACTTTCAGTACTAGATAAACCTCTGCCCATTTGTGCTGTTTCTACCCTCACTAGAGATCTTGAGGCAAAGTCTTGGGTGACCGTTCATTGAGCACAAAGGTTTCTTGTTCAGGTACAGGTTGGTCAGGAGATGGTTTGTTGGAGGAAACGGCTCAGCTGCCCATCCTTGACCAGAGCTAGAAGAGCAGGCTGCTGTGATACCTTGTCTCTGAGGACCACTGAGATTCCCTTTGCGCCCCAGGATGCCTGTGTCCAGGGGAGTTGTCTGCTTTAGGGGAAAGTCAGTGCCAGGAGGTCATAGTGAGCGCCTTTTTTTCCCTTACAGATCCCTGATGCCATAGAGCAACTACAAGAGTCCCTGAACATATGCAAAGATGATGTCCATGCCCTCCACCTGTTGGCACTGCTCTTCTCTGCCCAGAAGCACTACCAGCAAGCCCTGGAAGTCATCCACATGGCAGTGACTGAGTACCCAGAAAACTTCAAGTGAGTGGGCGCCCTGGCCAACAGTGCCCATGCTCTGGATGGCTCTCTCGCCAGTGCGAGGCCACACACACACACACACACACACACACACACACACACACACACACCCAGCACTTTGTCCCCCTCTCGTCCGGCTGCGATGAGGGAGGAGGTGCAGTGTCCTCCCATCCAGGGGCCTTTGGTCTAGTTAGGGAGGCCCGGCCAGTGCCTCCACATGCTTGACTCTCAGGGCTCTTTCAGAGCAGCAGAGAGAGAACCACATCCTGAGGATTTGGGACTGGTTGAAGAATAGAGAAGTTGATCAGGGAGACAGATCAGGCCCACTACATACAGAAGAGCACAAGTCCAGCGACCAGCAAAGAGCCCGGCTGCTGGGGTCAGGGCTCACTATTCAGCAAAAAACGACTGGGGAAACTCGGAAGCAGTCTGGCAGGAATTAGGGTCAGGCCAGCATCTCACGCCAAATACCAAGATAAGGTATAGCACTTTGCTCTAAAAGGTCGCATCATAAAAAGATTCAGCCTCTCTATATGACCCTGGGCGAGACCCTTCACCCCTTTGCCCTTCTGTCGTCGAGTCATTACTGTGACAGCACGTCAGGGTTTTAGGGGAGTAAAGAGTCCCTGTGGTCAGAGGAAACATAGAGAATGCATGTGCCAGGGCATGGGGGGGGGGGGGGGTTCGGATTCCAGACAAAGTGATTTACCCAAAGTCTCCCAGAGAGGCAGTAGGATAGGCAGGCGCTCCAGGCAGCACCAGTGAAGCCGTAGAGGCTGTGCCCCATGACCTGCGGGGGACCCATGCCTTCACCCCCAAGCTGGTCCTGGGGCAGCGAGATAGCACCATGGGGCCTGGAGTCAGGAAAGTCTGAGTTCAAATCTAGCCTCAGATATCCACTAGCTATGTGACCCTGAACAAATCACTTTATCCTTGTTTTCCTCGGTTTCCTTAACTATAAAATAGGGATAACAATAGCACCCATTCCTTACAAGCTTCTTAGATCATATTTGTAAAGCCCTCAGCACAGAGCTTGGCATATCCTGGGCTTTCTAAGTGCTTGTTTCCTTCCCTTCCTGCTGATTA
Organism: Monodelphis domestica; assembly: GCF_027887165.1. Lineage (NCBI taxonomy): Eukaryota > Metazoa > Chordata > Mammalia > Didelphimorphia > Didelphidae > Monodelphis > Monodelphis domestica. The sequence continues at coordinate 660,233,046 of NC_077227.1, read as the reverse complement.
GTTCTGTTTTGAATACTAAGTGAGTCTTCCTTTATCCCCAGCTCTTCCAGTGTTAATCTTCTTTGATACTCTTCCAGCCACAAAAAGCAACAGAGAATAAGCTGTTTATGCCAGTGTGGATATTGGGGTTAATGGCTTTGGGGGACTGAGGGGAGGGAATTTGAGGAACAGGAGTCTGTGCTAGAGGGATTGTTGTGCAGCATTTCATGGATCTCCTCTCCTGGAGAGGAGCTGCCTAGTTTGGGGTATATTCCTTCAGACTCTGATATACTAGAAATTGAAAGCTAAAATAGATAAATTTGGAGAACCCTTGAAAAGGCAAAACAAAGGTTGTTCTGTCTCCCAGGGCAAGGTCTGACTGCCCTGGAGAAGTGCTGTTCTATAGTGGATAAAAAGCCTTGCACCTGCTACTTTGCATGGGGGAGTCATCCTCGACAGTGTGCAGAGGCTAAGGACAAGAGTCCAGAGCTGGCCCCGGGGTGCCCCTGGGAAGGGTCACTGCCGATGCCCGCCCAGATCCTGATCAGGAGACTTCGGCCCCTTCAGCTCTCCTTATCCAAGGCACAGGAGGAGGGGGTGGGGTAGGGGGCGGGCAGACAATGATAAGAAATATGGAAGTGTAGGAGCAGTGAAGACTGACCACTGATAATCCTGTGGGTTTGAAACTATCTTCTTTGTCTGGAGTTCTCTGGGAATTCCCTTTTTTTTTTTTTTAAACACCACTTGAGTTATGGCGCCTTCCCTAGATATTAAATTACTGATGTCCTTTGTACAGGTTGGCCCTGGGGTAATAATCTGGAGTTCAGTCCCCAGGAGGACCAGTGGAGGTCACACGTGTAGCCCACCTCCCAATCACAGTCTAGTCCTTAAATTTAAACATAGATCGACACCCCCCAACTCCAGCCTCAGGAGAGCATGCTAACCCTGGCTAAACCACCTTCCCATACTGTAACCCTCTTCCATGGCCTCTTCTCACTCTCCACAGTCTGGTTTTTAATGTCATCATTCAACCTCAGCTGCTCTCCAGAGGAACTGGCAAGCTTGCCAGAACATACTGGCCTTGTCTGGATCCTTGGGTTCCCTCCAGTCTGTCCTCCACTTAACCACCAAAGGGTCCTCCCTAAAGTGCATCAAGTCCATCCCCTTCTCAGTAAACTTCCCTGGCTCCCTATTATCTCCAGGGTCAGACATACATTAACTTCTCTGTAACTGGGTGAGCCTGGGCAAGTCACTTAACCCCCATTGCTTAGCCCTTACTGCCTTTTAGCCCAATCCCAAGTATTCATTCTAAGCTAGAACATCTGGGTATTAAAGAGTAAAATGAAATAAAATCTTCTCTTTGGCTTTTAAACCTATCCTCTGGCCCTTTTCTACCTCTCCAGTGTACTTTACGCTTCATCTACAGTCTGGTGTAGATCCTCTATCTCCATCTCTGCCCCCAAGGGCTCTGCCCCTGCCTGCTGGCCTCCCGGCTTCCTTCAAGTCTCCTAAAGCCCCCAGCTCTTCCCCTTCGTACGGTGGCCTTCCTCTGAGATCTCTGAGCCTCTGTGTGCATTGTTTGTACAGAGCTGTTTCCATGTGGTCTCCCCCACTAGATTGTGAGCTTCCCGAGCGCAAGGACTGTGCCGGGATCCTTCATTGCATCCCAGGGCTTAGTGTGGGGCCCAAGCCCTGGTCAGTGCTTGCTGACTGGCTGAACCAAGACCCTCCTAATCCTAAACCCAGCTGATTCTTCTCATCCTGTCAGGGGGTCCTAAAGGGTCCTGACATTCGAGGGTTCCAAAGGAGTGAGGAGATTGAGACATGGTGAGAAGGATGAAGTCAGGAGGACCACTGAAGCTGGTAGCCATCAGAGGAGAGGTTGTTGATCACAGCTAGTATTTTATAGAGAAAGTGATGCAGGCTAAAGGATTAGGTAAGCTTTTTGCATACACAATGAATGTAGGTAATTTAATCATTCTTTTACAATCGACTTAGTTTACCTCATTGAATCTAGACAGTTTTCTATAGGCTGATAAATCAATATGTCAATTGTAACCATCGAATCTAGTTTTTCAGGGAATGTATACATCAGTGGTTTTTTAAAAGAACATCCAGCTGCGGGCAGGAGTGGAGAGGAGGGGGTTTGTGGGTCTCATGTGAGGAGTTAGCTATGTGTTTGGCTTTATCTAGACTATTTGATTTTACTGGAGTCCACTCTCACTTCTGGGGGCTACATCTTCCTGGTCCCAAATCTGGCCAGCCTGACCCCCGACACCAGCCTGCCTTGGCTCAGATGCATGTTGGCCATAAAGAAGGGAGCAGGGAAAGGAGGGCCTGAGTGCCCCAACACTGCTCCTGGAGACGATGCCTTCCTCCCAGGGAGTCACTGCTTTCTCGGCCCAGGATGGCCCATTCCTCTCCTCTAACACACAGGTAGCTTATCTGGCCCAAAGACCTGGATCATCTACATGTACAAGGGATTAGCCAATAGGACCCTCTAATCCCAAACCCAGGGCCCCAACTCTGCCTGTGATGTAACCAGGTGAAATTATAATGAAAAAACATGGGGGACAAGTGACCTCTCTCAATAATAGCAGTCTTTGCTAAACCCTCATCCCCTGAGCTGTAGGGCTGGTGGGGAGTGTGCTTTCTGAGGTGCCACAGCCCTGCTGGGCTCAGCAGGATCTTGGCCCGCTATTGATCTTGTTTCCCCTTTCTGGGTCACTCAGTCAGGCTTCTGCCAAAATGAAGGCAGAAGGAGAAGGAAAGGCTTCTCTACAGAGTCCTCCTCACCAGGCCCTCCATCTGGAGGCTTCAAACAAAGGCAGGGATGGAGATGCCTTCGACTCCCTTCTTCCCTCTTCCTCTCCCCCTGCCCCCTCTGCCATAATAAAGACTTATTGGATTTGGGCATGTGATGGTGCAGCTTCATCTATGCCTCTGGCACACTAGTATACCTTAAGCTCTGGCTCTTTATGACCTGGGATCAGCCCTGTGCATCACCTTGGTACAGAAGCATCCATGGACAGGTGCTTGGTCTCTGCTTGCCCTTCTGTATTGGATGGGAACAAACTGGTTCCATCCCGGGTGCCTCCTCACAAGGGCTCAGGCTATACATGAACAAGAGTCCTTTCTACTGGGTCTCCAGAGAGATCTCTGCTCTGCTCAGTCTAGTTCAGTGTGTGCAAGGCATGGGGGGATACGGAGGCACAAATGACAGATACTGCGGGGAGCTCACATTCTGCTGCGGAGGAGCACCCAATGTATGAGCATTTGGTAGGAACAGCAAAAGAAAGGAGGAAGGTAAAGACTTTTTTTTTAAACCCTTACCTTCTACCTCATAATCAATACTTTGTATTGGTTCTAAGGCAGAAGAGTGGTAAGGGCTAGATAATGGGAGTTAAGTGACTTGTCCAGGGTCACACAGCTAAGAAGTATCTGAAGCCAGATTTGAACCTAGGACCTGTAGGCCTGGCTCACCATCCACCACTCCACCCAGCTGCCCCCCAAGATAAAGGTTCTAAGAGACAAAAGTAAGGGAATCCATTCCAGACTTAGGCCAAGGCATGAATTCAGGACATAGAAAGCTGTCTTCAGTTGGCTTGGCAGGAATGTCAAGTGTGTAGAGAATAATGTGAAATAAACCTGAAAAGGTAATATGGAACTAGATTTTAGAGAGTTCTAAATGCCAAGTTGAGGAGCTTTTGTTTTAGCATAGCTATAATAGAGAGCTACTGAACAGTCAGTCAAGCATTTACCTACTTATCCTAGTTACATTTGATGTTGCTAGTGCATAAGCTTTTCAATTTCATGTAAATGAAATTATCCATCTTTATAATTTGTGATTGCCATTAAATTCCATGCTTGGTTAAGAATTATCCCCTTTAAGAAAAAAAATTATCCCCATTGCCATGCCTATGAATGATACCTAATATGGTCCCCTTCCAATTTGTTTTTTATATTGTGACCTTAATATGCACATCACATGTCCATTTTTAGAAGAAAGTGGCTCATAATGTGAGATGTTGGTCTAAACCTAATTTCTAGGAAAATACTTTCTACTTTTCCCAGAAATTTTTATTGAGTAGGGACCTCTTCCCCAAATAATTTATGTTCTTGGATTTATTGAGCATGTGGTTATTGAGGTGAATTTTAAAAAAACTTTTTATTTCTGGTCCATTTCATTGATCTTTTTTTTATTTTTTTCATTTAATTAATTAATTTGGAATATTTTTCCATGGTTACATGATTCATGTTCTTTCCCTCCCTTCCTTTCACCCCTCTTCTGTAGCCAAGGAGCTTAGAGTCGACATCCCCAATCATATCTCCATCAACCCATGTGATCAAGCAGTTGTTTTTCTTCTGTGTTTCTACTCCCACAGTTCTTCCTCTGGATATAGATAGCATTCTTATAAGTCCCTGAGAATTGTCCTGGATCATTTCATTGCCACTAATGGAGAAGTCCATTACCTTCGATTGTACCACAGTGTATCAGTCTCTGTGTGTACAGTGTTCTCCTGGTTCTGCTCCTCTCACTCTGCATTCCTGGAGGTTGTTCCAGACTCCATGGAATTCCTCCACTTTATTATTCCTTTGAGCACAATAGTATTCCATCACCAACATATACCACAATTTGCTCAGCCATTCCCCAATTGAAGGGCATCCCCTCATTTTCCAATTTTTTGCCATTAAAAAAGAGCACAGCTATGAATATTCTTGTACAGGTCTTTTTCCTTATTATCTCTTTGGGATATAAACCCAGCAGTGCAATGGCTAGATCAGATCTCTTCTTTTTTTTGTTTATTTTTTGTTGTTGTTTGTTTGTTGACTAGAACCAGATAGTGTGGATGATTATTACTTTTGAGTATAGTTTGATGTCTGAAAATTGGTAGCTATAACTGTTACATGTTCTTTTATTCCTCATATCAGTGTGAAATCTGCCTTTCTTCAGTTCCCATCATTCTTAGTTCTGTGCCCAGAGGTAAATAAGAGAGACAAGTCTAAATCCTCTTTTATTGGACAGACCGTTAGATACTTGGAGACCATCTTTATATAAATCCAATCAGCAAGCAGTTTATTTATTAAGTTTATTTATATATAATAAATAACTGTAATCATTTATTAAGCATTTCTACCTGCTGGACCTTCTACCAAGCATTGAGGGCATAAAAATGAAAGAATTCTTGCTCACTTAAAATTATGTCAGGAGAAACAGTATATACACAGATAAAGAAATGCAGGTCTACATAGATGCATGTACCTCCCCTTCACTAGCTGTGTGACCTTGGATGAGTCATTTAATCTAGGAGTTTCATTTTCCTCATCTGTAAAATGGAGGTGATAACCTCAAAAGTTCCCACGAATATGAAACAGGATAGTGAATCTAAAATTCCAGGCAAACAACAAAACATTATATGGATATGAATTATTTTGATGCCATTGGCCTTGAATAAAGATTTTAGGGAGAAGCCAAATGAGCTGAGGTGCTATCTTGAAGGCTGCCATCCTGATCCCTTCCCTGTTAGGGAAGATGGGGGATAGGAAAGATTAGAAGTAGGATAGATGAGCCTAAAATAATAGGGTTATCTGAGACCAAGACTTTCTGACAGAGTAAATGTAGTACACAATGGTCCACAAACCCCTGGAGATCAGAAAAGGCCTTATATAAGAAATGGTGGGGGCAGCTGGGTAGCTCAATGGATTGAGAGCTAGGCCTAGAGAAGGAAGGTCCTAGGTTCACATGTGGCCTCAGACACTTCCCAGCTATGTGACCCTGGGTAAGTCACGTGACCCCCGTTGCCTAGCCCTTACCACTCTTCTGCCTTGGAGGCAATACACAATATTGACTCCAAGATGGAAGGTAAGGGTTTAAAAAAAAAAAAAGAAGTGGTGCTTGGGCTGAGGTTTTTGGTTGGTTGTTTTTTTTTTTAATTTATTTACTTTTTAAGGTTTTAAAATTTGTTTTCCAGATTATATGTCAGTACAATTTTCAATAATCATTTTATGACATTTTGTGATCCATGGTTCTCTCTCCCTCCCATCCCTTCCCCTTCCCCCAAAAGGCAGAAAATATGATCTAGGTTGTATATGTGTTATTATACAATGCACATTTCCACGTTTATCTTGTGAAGAAAGACACATCACTTACTCCAAAGAAAAATTCATGGAGGAAATAAAATGAAGAATAGGCTGCTTCAATATGCATCCAGACTCTGTCATTCCCTCCTGTAGCAGTGGATGCCTTTTTTGTCACAAGTTGTCCTGGATCTTTGCATTGGTGATAAGTCATTCATAGTTGACCATTGTACTTTATTGCTGTTAATGTGGACAGCATTCTCCTGGTTCTTCTCACTTCACTTCATATAAGTCTTTCCAGATTTTTTCATGATCATCTTGTTTGTCATTTCTTTTAGCACAGTAGTATGCCATTACAATAATATACCAGAACTTATTCAGCCATTCCCCAATTGATGAACAGCCCTTCAGTTTCTAGTGTTTTGCTCTCACAAAAAGAACTGCTGTAAATATTTTTGTACAGGTAGGTCCTTTCCATTTTGAGCTGAGTTTTGAAAGAAAATGTGGTCTCTTAAGAAGCCAAGATGAGGAGGAAGAGTATTCCTTGGCCTGGGAGACAGCCTGAGCTGACTTGGAATGCAGGAAGTAAGTTCAGGAAGTAGGACAGTTTGACTGAATTCTAGATTACAGGAAAAGAGGATAAAACAACAAATCTGAAAAGGTAAACTGGAGCCAGATTGTGAAAGGCTTTAGATGCTAAAGAGAGGATTTTTGTATTTTATCTTAGAGACAATGGGGAGTTTTTTGCACAGGGGAGTGATAGTTGTGTTTTAGTGAAATCACTTTGACAACTGTCAGAGGGATGGTAGATTGAAGAGGAAAAAGCTGGATACAGGGAGACCAATTAGGAAGATATTTTGGTATTCCAGGATAGGGGGTAAGGGTGCACCTTGAAAATAAAGTAGATGGCTATGTCAATAGAAGGGAATGTGATGATTTGATCAACAGTGATTTGAAGTAGAATGCAGAATTCATGATGTCCCGATTAAACCTTGTCTTCTTATACTAAATACCCTAGATCCTCTAGTAGATATTTTTATGACATGTCTGACAGTCTACTCACCCCTCTAGTAGCCTTTCTCAAGACGTGGTCCAGTGATATCCATATTCCTCCTAAAATGCACTCAGAAGTGAATACAGTATTCTAGGTATGTCCTGAACAAGAATATTATGTCCTCCTTTTCTGGACAGGAAGGCTTTTATGTGTTTCGGATCACATAAAATTCCTTGTAAGATGTAAACATTTTGTTCAAGACCTTCTCCTATTAATATCCAAGTATGTATATAAAGGGGAGACATTTGCTCATGAAATCTGCTTTCCTTATCATGGAGGTTGTGCAGCCTTAGAATTCAGTTGTGAAATTCCATGTAAATGATGAAGTCCTCTAGATGTTTCTTTTGAAGATGAAATTGTTCTGATTGCATAAAGTCTTGGATCTCTGCAAAGCCTTCTAAAGATCCATGATCATTCAAAAGAATTTGACCTGGGTCTATACATGGGAAAAGCCAAGAGAATGAAGAATATCTTTTGTCCATTCAGTAGGAGAACCCATAGGGTGGTCATCAGCACATAGTTCATTACTTATGAATAACAAACTCATCCAAGAATTTAAATAGGAGGAAGATAGTGGCTTAGATTGCATCTGGGAAAATGTGCCATATTTTAATGATGAGCCTCATGCTGCCTTGATGCAAAGACCCACCATCTTTTTTTACACCAGTATTCTTTTGGGGTTACTCTAAGGCTCTGAAGTATGGAATATGATCATCCATGAAGAATTACAGTTGTAAGTCACCCTAAGGATGGATGATGGACAGATTTAGGCTGTAGCATAACAAAGAATTAGAAATAGGTCACAGGAAAATCATCAAAGACATGTTACCAGAAAGAGATGGCCACCCATGTAGTAAGAGGGAGAGAGAAAAACAGATGTAATGTTGAGAATTAGCATGTTGCATATCCTTCTCACTTGGTGGGTTATTACCAGCCGACTTGGATAGGATTCTCAAAGGATGAACAAGGAGGATGAGTGGCAGAAATGCCCATCTCCATGAAAACATCGGATGTGGATTCTCCAATATAGAGCAGCAAGGACCCTCCAACAGCATCCAGTACAAATCTTACCCCACCCCCTTATTTTACAGAGGAGAAATTTGGGCCCAGAAAGGTGACCTTGCCCAAGGACCCACTGAAAGGTAGGATTTAAATCCAGGTCCCTTTTTGTCTGTCCAGAGATTTTCCCCAGATACCCTACAAGGGCAGAGTCTGGATAATGTCCCCAAAGACAGGATTTTAACACAGAAGAAATTCCAGTTTACTGCTGAGATATAATAGTTATTCACATTTGTCTAGTGCTTTATGATTTGCCAAGAATTTTTCATCATCTTATTTGACCTTTGTAGCAACTTTTGAGGTTGATATAGTTTTCATTTTACAGTTATGAAAAGTGAGGCTCAAAAGTGAAATGATTTGCCCATGGTTGTACAAGTGATAAAGGGCAGAGACAGAACTGAAACTTGGGTCATCCAGACAAATCTAGTACTCTTATTTCCATTCTTAACCTGGAGTCTGGAATTTTCTTTTAATATTTTGATAACTTTGTTTCAATACAATTGATCTTTATAACCTGTTTTATTTTGTGATAGTTAAAACATTCTGAGTTCATAAACTTCAAAAAAAGACTGCCAAAGGTCTATACATAGCTCAAAAAAGATAAAGAACTCCCCTTCCTACACTTTTTTGTCCATAATAAAATAAAATATAAAAATATAAAATATAAAAAAATAAAAATTTGTCCATAATAACTATAATGCTGAAGAAACAAGGATACTAGGAAATTTCTAAGGCAGTTTTGCACGAGATATTCAGCAAGAATGATATGCTGAAGTTTACCTGTGTTTGGTAGGTCGCTGGATTAAGGAAGGATACAAAATAGACACCAGGATCACATTTTGATGTTGATGAACAAGCATTTGTTTATTTCTTAAACCCTTACTTTCTGGCTTAGAATCTAGACTAAGTATTGGGAAAGGGCTAGGCAATGGGATTAAGTGATTTGCCCAGGGTCACCCAGCTAGGAAGTGTCCCAGGCCAGATATGAATCCAGGACCTCCATCTGTAGGCCTGATTCTCAATGCACTAAGCTGCCTTGCTGCCCATAACAAGCATTTATTCAGCCCTTGTGCTGTGCCTGGTGTGATGCTAGGCATTTGCCCTCCAAGAGTTCACCCTGTAACAGAGAACAGGAGACAGCATGCAAACAGCTACAAAATATCTGCAGGGCAAATTGGAGATGGCCTTGGAAGGAAGGACTGGAGCATGCTACAGACCAGGAGAGACCTCTTGCAGAAGCCTTCTGAACAAGTTTCTGGAGTCTAGGGAGAAGAGAGGGTTAGGTACCAGGAAGATCCTGAGATACATGGCTCCATCACAGGCCTCCTGACCCTGAACTCTGGGGAGAATGACTGGGAAAAATCACTCCCATGTCCCTTGGCTATTTGGCTCTCCCACATTCTGACCACACGGTTTTTACAGATGATAGAAGCTCTGGAATTAACACCCCAGACTACAGAAACCCTAGGATTAACAGAAAATGTCACCAGGTCCATTATGGGGCAGGAGGAGCTGAAAAATGTCATTGCCATCTGATCGAAGTGGTGCCCTGCTTTTCCAGCTGCTCCCGGCTGGGTACATGCTGTGTGTGGCCACAGCTGTCGTTCCTGCGGTTAATTAAATAAACAGCCCAATAAATATCACTGCAGCAACAGCAGCAAAAAAATAGAAATAAAACCTTTTTCATCTCTGACCTCATGCCCATCAGGATGGACTTTATGCAGGGGAACAATGGAAGATGCTAGGCTGAGAGCCTTTCTTGCCTTTCACCTCTGGCTCTGTTTCTTCTCTGGCTGGAATCTTTTTTTTCTTCTCTTTTGCTATTTTGTGAAGGTTAGTGATGGAAACTTCACATCCCATAGTGATGGATGCTTTATTCCTTCTCTCTCCCCTCCCCTCTCTACCACTGAATTATAAACCCCTTGAGGGCAAGGGATGTCATTTTTCATCTCCATATAAATGGCTTTTTTTTAACCCTTTACCTTCTGCCTTAGAATTGATACTGAGTATCAGGTCCAAGGCACTAGTGTCCTAAAGGCATTTGGAGTTAAGTGACTTGCCCAGAGTCACACAGCTAAGAAGTATCTGAGAACACACTTGAACCAAGACCTCCATCTCCAGGCCTGGCTCTCCACATATAATTAGCTCTTAATGTTTATTGAACTATTAGTAAGAACTTGCTATCTAGAAAAGAAAGGAAGAGAACAGTCTGTCTTAGAACCTGGGTGGGTAGAGGGCTTATTGGGTTTTTGCCCATGCTACCTTGCTAGCACATAGGCACAGAGTGTTGGAAGACCCGAGTTAAAATCCAGCCCTGACCACTTTCTAGCTATGTGGCTTTCTCTAGTTTCCTGATCTATAAAATGAGAGCGTTGGAGGTCCTTTCCCAGGATTCAGTAGTATGTGGTCTCTGCCTATTGAGGAAAACATTCTGAAGAGAATGGTGAAAATCTAAGGCTAGGAGTCAAGAAAAACTAGTTTGAATCTTGACCCTACCATTTAGGTTACTTGTGATTGTGGGCAAATCATTATGCTTTTTCTGGGGCCACCCACTCTCTTCTCCTTTGTCAGATGGAGGTGACAGCATCTGTTCAAGCTCCAGCCAAAACGTGTTATAGAAATTGAGTGAAAGAATTAATTAAAATGATCAATTAACAAACAGTTATCTCTTGCCCACTTAGATGTTCTACCCTGTGATGAGCACTATGGGAAATATGAGAACTATAAGAAAGGGTCAGCCAGACCACTGAAACATAAATGTTGTCTTTCTTTTGCTTTCTTTTAAGGGCCAGTAATAATAATGTATGTATGGAAGAATGGAGTCAGAGTTTGTAAAACACCTTTATGGCAGAATTCTGTGAGGCAGGGAGTGGTAGGTGCCATTCCCATTTTACAGATGAGGAAACTATGACTCTGAGGGATGGAGGGGATGGTGATTTGCTGTGGTCTCAAGGCCAGTAAGTTCCAGAGAAATGATTTGAACTGAGGGGTCCTGACTCCAAGTCAGATACCCTCCCTGCTATAGAAATCATTTCAGGAGGCGAGGTGATTAGCAGGTTGAGTGGTCAGGAAGGGCTTCATGAAGAGGGGTAGAGCCTGCCTGGGCCTGAGAGAAAAGGGGGAAGAGTTCCTGGAGGTCTAAGAGAAGGGAGATAACATTACAGGCGAGCAAGGATAGGATTCTTATTCATGTAAAATAAGTTTTGAAACTCTTAGTGAGTGACATGGCTTTGGTGAACTTGTTCTTTTGAAAATCCTCTTGAATTCAGGGATTAGGCAGAGGGCAGAGGAAAGAAGATTTGGATTTCCATGCTGTGGGCTGACCTTTAGTAGATGAAGCTGGTGTCAAAAACAACAGGAAAAAAAAAACAAAAACGTGATGAGACAAAGATTGATTATCCCTTAGGGTACAGTGTGAACCTGGCTTGATGGGAACCAGACACCCCAGCACTGCTTCCTGAAAGTCTGTAAGCTACCAGCTAAGCCCATGAGCATTTGGCCCTACACGTGTCCCTGAGGGCTTCTATGCCTGCCCAGGGGTGCCAGCAGTGAGGACAGCGTTATCTTTTAGCTCTTGGACTTCACTGGGCCAAAAAGGCAGGAAGACAGCTGGGGCCTGCTCCCTCAAGGGCTGGGTCGCCTCCACTCTTTCTTTTTTAGATTTTTCGGGAATATTGGGGGTTGGGAGGTAGAAGAAGGCCCAGGCCTGGGGAAGGAGACCTAGGGGCCAAGTAAGAATGATCTGATGGTGGGGGCTCATTGCTGAAGCCAGCAGGGCCTGTGAGGTGGTGGTTTTAAGTAACAGATTCTTCACACTTTAGTCAGGGCCCTTGTAGTGGAGATCGCTATGGTAACCAAACAAAGTTCCCCAGCCAATGAGGAGAGCTTTCCAATAAACAGCCTATCAGTCACTGATTCTGCCCAGGGGGCTGGAAGCCTGCCATATCAGTTTGGAAAGCCCAGTGACAGGGCATTTGGAATGCACATTGTTTTTCTTCTCTCTCCCTGAAGAGTGGGGCACCCTTGAGGATTTCAACCCCAGTGTGGATCCTAAGGGAAGAGAAACCCCATTGGGCCTCGTGTTGGGAACCTCTCTAGAGAGATGCTCCTGAACCTGAATATCATGGCTACTGGGCCAGATCTGGAGAGGTGTAAACAAACCAGGGAGTGTTGCATCCATCTCCCCCAGAAACCCAAACTGTTTTGGAAATTTGGATATCTTGGCATTAGCAGGACCTTAAGTTCTTCCCAAACCATTTGAGTCTGTGTGGTGGACCTCAGGGGCACCAGACTTGCCCCTTCCTTTGTTTTTGGCTGTTTATGTTTTGTCTGTATCGATAAATTCTACCATCCCGAAATTAGTAGTTGACAATAGATCACTGAATCTTAGATTTGGGAAAGGCCTTAAAGCTCTTCTAATCCTAAATATCCTCACCCTAAAAACAAGGAAACTGAAACCCATAGAGCCATTTGCCCAAAGTGTCATATGACCCATTAGGTGTCAAGTACATCTAGAATTCTGACTTGATTCATTCATTCACATGATTCATTTTGTATCAGATTCTACCTTCATTGTACTGATATCTTTGCTTTCAACCTAATATTTATTTGATCTCATTGATGAGCTTTGTAGCACATCAGGTAGATATTTAAAACACTGGAATCCTCAGTCATTATCCCTGATAACACAAGAGTGAACCAAAACACTATTTGCACTGAAACAACTTTGCTAGTTCCAACCCACCCACCATTTTGACTGTTCATAGTCCTAATGAGGAAGTGGCCTTCAGCTTGATGAGCAAACCATTTGGTTGAGAAAAAAAGTATTTGTTTAGACATTTACTTTTCTCATATATACCCTCCCAGTGTCTTTTCCCCCAAGAATCCATGTTCACCAGCTAATTTAGCTTTGCTAACTTTCTTCCTTAGTTCTTCATTGAGCACTTACCCTGGAAAAAGCTCCACTTAGCTCTGTACAGAATCTGTTAAGACATAGTTCCTATCCTCTGGGAACTTAAATTTAGAGTAGATGAGACAAGAAAAAAAATCAAGGAAGAACTATTTGCTGGTTCTCCCCAAAGGGAATTCTTCAGATGATTCAAACAAGTCATCACTCACTTTTAGTCCTTTGTTTTTGGTGGTTTTGGTATCAACCAGGCAGTCTTCCACTGTTATCTCCATCAGTGTGGGTTTGGAGTTTATCCGTTAGACTTCTCACCTTGTTGGAGTTGTAACCCAAACTTTTAATGACCATCAGACTCCCCATCCTACATATATACTTGGTGATCTTTTTAGTGAAAGTAAATTGGATATCATCCCAAACATCCAAGTCTTAGTTAAATTGTTTTTAAGGACCTCTAACATTGCTGTCCATTGACTTTGATGAGAAGTACTCCTGACACCTCTACCAGCTCCTCATGCCTGAGGGTAGTGTCTGTGGATTTTATTTGGAGTAACAACAGTGTTATTCTCCCTAGATCAGGACCCTGTGAATAAGAAAGAACTCACTTGAAGAATTATAGCTTTGTTGTTTATGGGTTGTTTGGGGGTTTTTTAAGCTTTAAAAACCATATCACACTAAATGAATTAATTAAGAGGTAGAAAATCAGAGTGAGTATTAAAGGATTAAGGGACTTGGGGGTAATGTAATCCTCCATATTCAAGTAAAAATAATTTGTTTTTGAGGGGTTAAGAAGAGCTGACCTGATCAGATAGAATCCATTTACTTAGCTTGGTGTTTAGAAAGAGACTCTCCTAAATTACACTGCTTACACCCTGCTGAAATGGGTAGAATTACTGGCCATGTCCTTCTTAGTGGAATAATTCATTAGGAAATTAATAGAGCTTTGGCTAGTCTTTTCCATTTCAGAAGATTATTCACATTACAGTTACTTAAAAATAACACCCTCTGAGAGACTAGGCCTGGGCTTAATCAGCTAATTCTTCCCTTTGAGTCTTTCCAAAACAGGCTTCATTTGGAGGAATGCTTGGTAACCTGGAGTGCTGACATTTCTGGCTGAAGTTTGGGCTCTGCATTTCAGTGAGTCATTGTCTAATGAGATCTAGTGCATGGCGTCCTCGGGATAGGAGTGGAGAGCCTGGCTTGGCTAGCCACATGGATCCTTTCTCTATGGGTGTTGTTCCTCCTCTTATCTCTCCTACACCAAACCCCTTTTCCTCCCAATCCCCGTTCCCCATGTGCTCCTTGCTATCTCTGTGCCTTTGTTCTTCCTTCTCCTCCTCTTTCTGCCAAAGAGGGTCTCTTTCTACCCTCTTAGCTTGTCTAAACCCAGCTCATTCTCCACAGCCCAACACAAATCCCACCACTTTTTCCATGACACACTGAGTGTCATTCTCCCTCCCTTCTCTGAGCTCCCAGGGTACATCTACAAGGAACTGTAGTGCCCACGTACTACCAGCCATCTTTGGAGACTGCAGAGAAAATGTCACTTCCTTAAGGGCTGGAAATCACACTTTGGTCTCCCATAAATACCCAGCACAGGGCTGTTGGGTCATACAAGTTCTTAGTAAATACTTCTTTCTCAATTGATTGGACTATTCCTACAATTCAGCCACACTGTTATTGGTCAATATGTTTCTTTTCAATTTTTTTAAAACTTTGTCCTCAGACACTTCCTAGCTGTGTGACCCTGTGTAAGTCGCTTATCTCTTAATAACAATTTCCCAGCCCTTACTACTCTTCTTCCTTGGAACCAACATATAGTTTGATTCTGAGACAGAAGGTAAGGGTTTAAAAAAACAAAACTTACTTTCTGTCTTAGTAGGAACTCTTAAGACAGAAGGGCAGGGTATAGGCAAATCAGGGTTAAGTGACTTGCTCAGAGTCACACAACTAGAAAGTGTTTGAGACCAGAATTGAACCCAGGTCCTCCCAACTCCAGGCCTAGCACTTTGTCCATTGTGCCACCTAGTTACCCCATGGATAGCATTTTTCCAAGGGCCTGTACTAACCCTACCTATAATACGTGCTTAGTGTTGCTAAGTGACTAATTCAGAAAAGGGCCTCTGATTGGCAGTGTGGTGTAGTAGATAGAGAACTGGGATTATATTCTCAGAATTTAACAACATGACTCAGACAAGTCATTTAACTTCCCTGTCCCTTAATCTCCTCAGCTTTCCATAAGCCCCTGCTTTGCAGGGTGGTTCAAAGGTGCAAACAAGATAATATATATGAACCACTTTGAAGATTCTAAACTACAGCACTTGATCCCAAAGAGCTTATAGTTTCTCTCTCTCGTTTTTAAACATTTACCTTCTCTCTTAGTATAAGTTCTAAGACAGAAGAGTAACCAAGGTTAAGTGACTTGCCCAGGGTCACACAGCTAGGAAGTGTCCAAGACTAGATTTGAACTTAGGACCCCCTTTACCAGGCCTGATGCTCTAACCACTGTACAACCTTGCTGCCCAAGCTTACAGCTTTAAACGATAAAACGTGGAAGCAGATAACTAATACAGTGTACTCTGTGGAGTGATCTAAGGAGAAAAAGGTCATTTCCCACTGGTTAGTCAAAGCAGAAGGTAGCTTTGAATTGAGTTTTCAAGAATGGATAGGATTTCAGCATGTCAGTGAATATACATGTGAATAGTAGTAGTCTCTCGGTGACCAAGAATGATAATTGTCTTTGTGCGTTTTCATCTACGGTGTACCCTCATGTGGCTTTGGAGTCCAAAGGCTGAGGCGCAGAGTTTGTGACATAGGGGGCCTGGGACACCAGTTGTTACGGGAGGTGCGGTTGCGGCCTGGTGTCGATGTTCACGTGCAGCGGCAAGACGTCGACGTTGTTCATCTTCAAAGGTGGTGGCGGCATGGTGAATGTGGGTTCGCCAGCTGCTTCTGTCAGAGGCAGCGAGTTCTAGTTGCTTTGGTGTAATGTCAGCCCACTTCAAGTTGGACTTTAGCTGATCCTTGAATCTTTTCTTTGGTCGGCCTTGTTTCCTGAGTCCAGCTGACAGTTCACCGTAGAATACCTGTCTTGGTATTCGCTGTGGGTCCATGCGGATGACGTGTCCAGACCATCGTAGCTGGGTTTTGAGGACCATGACTTCGATGCTGGTGGAGTTGGCTCTGTAGAGGACTTCCTGGTTGGTGATATGGTCCTGCCATCGAATCCTCATGATTGACCAGAGAGAGCGTTGGTGGAATTGCTCCAGCTGCTTCATGTGCTTCCAGTACAGTGTCCATGTCTCACAACCGTACAGGAGCGAGCTGAGGAACACTGCGTTGTACACTTTGAGCTTCGTCGCAGTGCTCACACCGCTGTGTTGGAGGACTTTGCAGTGCAGCCACCCGAGTGCCTGCCTGGCCTTTTGGATTCTGGCATTGATCTCATGGTTTAGGCACCCCTTGTTGGCGATGGTGCTGCCCAGGTACTTGAAAGTGTTGACGTTAGAAAGCTGCGTGCCATTGACTGTAATGCACGGCTGGTTCGTTGGCCTCCTTGGTGCAGGTTGGAACAGCACCTCTGTTTTGCTGAGGCTGATAGGCCAAACAGTTTTGTTGCTGTAGAGAACCTGTCCACAATGGTTTGGAGATGATTTTCTTGGTGGGCCATGAGAGCACAGTCATCTGCGAAGAGAGCTTCCAGGATGAGTCTCTCTGTTGTCTTTGTTTTTGCAGTCAGGCGGCGAAGGTCAAATAGTGAGCCATCCAATCAGTATTTGATGTAGATGCCCAGATTTAGATCCATCACAGCATGTCATAATACTTGGGTGAAGGATAGGTTGAATAGCACCGGAGCAAGGACACAGCCTTGTTTCACGCCATTGGAGATGTTGAAGCAATCAGAAGTCTCTCCACCAGGTAGGACTTCCCCTGTCATGTCGACATGAAAGAGCAGGATCAGTTGGACGAATTTTGCTGGGCAACCGAGCTTGCTAAGGATCACCCACAATGCGTCCCTGTTCACTGTGTCAAACGCCTTCATCAGGTCTATGAAGACAATGTAGAGACTCAGGTTCTGCTCAAGGCATTTTTCCTGCATTTGCCTCACCGTGCTGCGATCTGGTCAGAAGCCACATTGTGATTCAGGCAGGTTCTGCTCTGAAACAGATGACAGGAGTCTGTTGGGTATAACACGGGCGAGGATCTTTCCAGCAGTGGAGAGTAGTGAGATGCCTCTGTAGTTGTCACAGGCTGCTTGTGAGCCTTTGTTCTTAGGGCTACGATGGAGGCATCTCTGAGTTCTGGGGGCATGTCTTTCTCTTCCCATATGCTGGTCAGCACTATGTGGAATGCTTGAAGCGCCTTTCCATTTAAGGCCTTGTACACCTCGGTTGAGATCCCGTCTTTACCCAGTGCCTTGCCTGCACTCATTTGTTTAATGGCTTTTTGGACTTCCTCTATTGAAGGAGGGACGTCAAGTTGTTCAATGGTGTGGTTTGGGGGGATCTGGTCAAGGGCACTTTGGTCGACTGAAGAAGGTCGGTTGAGAAGCTGACTGAAGTGTTCTTTCCACCTGTTGCTGATGCCTTTTTTATCTTTTATGAGAGTATCACTGTCAGAGGATAGCAAGGGAGTGGTGGTGGGTTTTAATGACCCATAGACAGTCTTGAGGGCACTGAAAAATTGTTTGTAGTTTTTCATATCGGCAAAGCGCTGAATTTCTTCAGCCTTTTTTTCCCACCATCAGTCTTGCATTTTCCTGATCTCACACTGTGCCGTGGCTTGGAGAGACTGGAATTTGGGAGCAGAATTTGGGTTATTTTGCCACTCCATAAAGGCTTTGTTCTTTTTGCTCAAGAGGTCTTCAATAGCATTGTCGTTCTCGTAGAACCAGTCCTGGTGGTTGCATTGTTTGGGGCCTAGGACTGCCTTTGATGTTTCCTTCACTGCGTCTCTGAACTGGTTCCATTTCTCAGTTGAGCTTCCAGTGAGTGGTCCCTTGACAGACAGCTTATCATCCAGGCAGGACTGGAATGTTTGCAAATAAGATGGATCTCTAAGATGACTCACGTTGTAAAATGCGCAAACTGTCTGGGTGCATTTTGGATGGCGAGGCGCAGTGAGCATTTGAAGAGTCGCTTTAACCAATCGGTGGTCTGTCCAGCATTCAGCTCCTCTCATGGCTCTGGTGATCTGTACATCCTGGATGTCTCACTGGCGTACAATGATGTAGTCAATGAGATGCCACTGTTTTGATCGTGGGTGCATCCACGTTATTTTATATTTGTTCGCCATTCTGAACACAGTGTTCATGATGGTGAGTTCGAACTCTGAGCATTTGCTGAGTAGCAGTAGGCCGTTGTTGTTCATTTTTCCCATGCCGTGTTTTCCTAGCACTCCTTTCCATCTTTCATGGTCCTGGCCAAGGCAGGCGTTGAAGTCTCCCAGTAGTATCAGCTTGTCATTTGTGGGCACTGAGTGCAGGATGGCACTCAGGTCAGAGTAGAACTGCTCGATGGTCTCCTGTGCTGGTCAGTGTAGGGGCATATGCTCTGATGATTGTGGCATACCAGTCTTTGCTGAGAGGCAAATGGATCTTCATGTGAATAGTTTCAGGATAAACTGAAGATGTCTCCATATTCAATCCCCCGGTTCTGGAATCATCACTTTAAAGCTGGAAGAGACCTTGGGTCCCTTGTTTTTCAGAAGAGGGGCCTGAGGGCCAGCAATGACACTTGTTCTGGGTCACATTGGGAATAATCAGCAGAGCAGAAATTCGAGTCCAGGTCCTTTGCCTTCCCATCCAGCCCTGGCCTTCTTGTTAACATATGAGTTAGTCAAGCCTGCCCACCATCTGGCGCCTCTGACTTGCCCAAGGTTCAACAGGTAGTAAAGCAGAGATATGCCTCAAATCCATGTGTTCTTTGTCCAAATTCAGTGCTTTCCCCATTCCTGCCATTCTGTTAACCTACATCCTTTCCTAAAGACATCTAGACTAAAGACCAGACACAAGTCAAGGGAAAAAGGAGTAAAGGCAAGCCTACATGGTCTCCAGAAGCAGGGAATTGGACTGGATGGCCCGTCCAGTGGGAATTAGGACTCCCTCTTAAATATGTCTCTTTTTCTGGCTTGAGATATCTTCTCCCAAGTTTCCTTTTACAAATAAAAATATAAATTTGGGGGAAAAGATTAGATTTTCCCAAATTTAAGACTCCCAAGGAGATTGTACCACTTCTGAGCAAGGAAAAGAAATAGTCTCTCTTTGCCTCTAATGAGAAAGACTCCAAGCCTTAATCTTTTGGACAAACAATTAGCATTCTACGTCCTCAGTAGGAATGGGACCCATCAGGGCTCAGTAAGGAGAGGGGAAGGAAAAGAGCAGGGGGCATACAAACCTACATCCAACTCGAGGGTTCTACAGTTTCCTCTGTCTTTGCTTCCTGTAGCAAGTTCGCCAGGCAAGGACATTTTGTAACCAGGAGAGAGAGAGAGACAGAGAAGAGACTGAGACAGAGAGAGTGAGAGATGGGGGGGGGGGGGCAGGGGGGGAAGAGAAGGGAGGCAGAGAAGTCAGTCTTTATTCACTACTCTTTCTGTCCCTCTGGGATGGAAAGAAATCTGTCCCAGAGGTTCTCATTGTTGTTTTACCAGACTAGGTTGGTCCATGCTGTAGGCTGAGATAAGAGTATTTTCAATCTCTATACAGGTCCATTCAAAAAAGATTTACCTGACCCCTCTGTGCTAGGCTCTATGAAGACAATGGAAGGGGGTACAATCCCTGCTCATACTTGGTTTAAAATTGAATTGAAGGAAAAGAAAACAGTGTGAGATGGTATCATTAATGTCAAAGTGGGTGGTACACAAAGGAAGTGCTTTGGGAGTTTAGAGAGTTTAGTGTAATTGGATTGTTGGGTGGTGATCACAAACTCTTCAAACTTCCCCCTGCACACACTTGATGATTGATGAATCTGGAAGGAGAAAAGAGGTTGTGCTATATTATTTGCCTAATCTCTGACTCTCTTTCTCAAACAAGCACTCTCCATCTCCCTACCATTGTGGAGACAATAGAAAGGGGTCTTGCTCCAGAGTCAGAGGACAAGGGTTTCAAACAGGGATTTAATGGTCACCTCCAAATAAATGATTCCCAGATCTACCTGTCCAACCCCATTCTCTCCACTGAGGCTCAGTCCCACATCACATCTCAAACTAGATCTTTCCCCCTTTGAGCATCCACGTTTTCCTGTTTCTGTTGAAGATAGCACCATTCTTGCAGTTCATCATCTTGGCATAGTTATCCTGGACCATTAGCCTCCTGCCCTCTATCTATTCAGTTAGTTGTCAAATCTTGCAAAGGTCTCCCCTTCTTGCTCAACTCCGATGGCTTCCTGTTGCCTCTGGGATAACCTGTATACTCCTCTATTCAGCTCTTAATGCCCTTTAGCACCTGGCTCCATCTGTCTTTGTAGTTCTTCCTCTCATATCTGGGAGCCAGCCAAGCAGGCCTCTCTTTTATTACTCCCACATGGCTTGTCTCCCTGCCTTCACCCTGGCTATGCCCCATACCTGGAATGCATTCCTCTTGTAGCTCCCCCTCCCTGCTAGATGCAACCCTTCTGGATTTCCCCTCTTCCTGATGGCAGGGCTCTCTTTCCCAGACCACTCTGTAGAAGGACTCGTTTCCTCCATATCTTTGAGTTTGTAACCTCAGCTTCTTGACCGTGCCTGGCAGCAGTTGGTGCCTGATAAATACTACTCAATGGCAAGTCCTTGCAGCTTGTGAGGCCACCTTAGAGCCAATGTAAAGTGAGACAGGGCACCATAACCCCTGAGGCCCTTTCTAGTTCTCAATCGATGCTTCTCTGAACCTGATGGCCCTTGTAGAAAAGCAAACAGCTGCTTTCCCTAACCTTCTTTTCCTGATTTGTGGGAGACAGCCCTGGCTCTCATCTCCTTTAGAACAAGGGCCTGTGGCCAAGGTGTTTGACATTAAAAGCTATTGGTGCCTCTCAGAGCCAGAACCCCAAGAATGGAAAAACCATCCATACTAAGGTTAGCATAACTGGAAGCCAGAAGCATTATGCTGTCTGTCTCCTTGAGGTGTGCTTTATTTTGCATAAACAGGATCTTGTCTGGCAAATCTCCGTGTGAGATCAATACTGGCTGGCAGCTTGCGACTGCTCAGATGGTGCAGTCATCTCTTGAGGAGCAAGCTTTCTGGGAAAAGCCCCTCCTGGTAGCCTGTGGGCAGAAGGGTCAGGAAGTTGCCCAGGGCTTTCTCCAAGCCTCGTGGCATGGCTGAGCCACATGCCCTCTCGAAGCATTTCCTTCTCCTGGGCCATTTCTTCAACACTGACCCTCCTCCACGTCAGGGAGAGCAGCATCTGAGCAGGTTGGAGCATGTGTGCATGAGGACAGGGATCATTTGGCCCCACGTCATTCCTCATGATTCTGCCTTGTGTTGGTATCATGCCTCATTGCATAATGCTCTCCCATGTGCTCCATTTGTGAGGTGGGCAGAGCAGTTATTATTCCTGCACTGTTAAAGATGTGGAGGCCAGGTTCAGAGGGTTTAGAGCCATGATGGTGAACCTACAGCACATGTGCCAAAGATGGCACACAGAGTACTCTCTGTGGGCTCACATGCCATTCCTGGTGAAGCTGCCCCTTCCCCTCCCCACTCATCTGCACTTTCTCCCTTCCCTGCCTGGGACTAGGGGCTGTGGGGGTAGGGGGTAGAGGGAACAGGAGGCGGCACATGGTTTCACCATCACTGGTTTGGAGAATTGGTGGAATTGTGGGATTTTGAGCTAGAAGGGACATTGGAGATCTTTTTATAGTCCAGGGTTCCTTTTTAGTCTCCTGGGCCACTTTGGCAACAGTCAGGTGAAGCCTCTGGTTCTCTTCTCACCATGATGTTTTTAAAATGCATAAAATAAAGTACATAGGATTATAAAGGAAACAAATGAGATCAAAATAGAGTTAAAATTAAGATCTTCTTTTAAAAACGCACAGAGATAGATAGCAGAGTGGATAGAGTGTCAGACCTAGAGATGGGAGGTCCTAAGTTCAAATCTGGCCTCAGACATTTCCTAGCAGTGTGACCCTGGCCATGTCATTTATCCCCAATTGCCTTATCTTAACTGCCCTTCTAATATCAATTCTAAGACAGAAGGTAAGGGTTTAATAAAAAAAATAATAAAATAAAATAATCCTAGCCTTTGTGGGCTGGCTGCTCCCCTCCCCCTCTCCACCATGCCTGAGGACATTTTTTTATATGCCCTCCCCCTCTCCCTCACTGTGAAATGTGAGCCCTTCCTTCCTCCCCTGTCTGGGGTAATGCAGAGGGACTCACAGGTGGCATGAGTGTGCACTGTGGGCATGAGGTCTCTAAAAGGTTGGCTATCACTGCCTAGCCCAACCCTTTCATTGCACAGAGAAAGAAACAACAGTCCAGAGAATTAGATGACATAGTATCACCCAGGTAGCAACATGTAGAATTGGAACCCAACTCCTTTGGTTTTAAATCTAATGTTCTTTCTTCTCCACTGTGCAGAGCTTGAGCTCCTCAAAAATCAAGGTTTCTTTTTTTTTATATATTTTTATTGCTCTGTTTGGATTTTGCATCATCTAAATGCCCCTCCACCCCCTCCCAGAGAGCCATCGTTTATAGTAAACAATTTAACAGATTTTTTTTTAAAGAAGAGATGATATAGAAGAGAAAAAATATTCAATCAAACTGGTCAACATGTACGGAAGAAGTCCATCATTCTATGCAGAAGAGCCCAAGTATCCTGATTAAGATCTAATCAGTTCCTTGAGGGCCTGCCTGGTCTTAGAGCTGGTCACAGAGCAGGAGTTCCTCATGGCTCCTGGAGGAGCAGGAGAATTACTGAAAGCCAGGGATTCCTAGCCTCCCTGTGTGGAACCTCTGCCTCTGCCTGCCTCCATTTCTCATCTCCACTCCCACCCCTGTGATGTTTGTAAAGCACATTGGAAGCCTCAAAGTGCCCTAGAAAGCACCAGCTAGCAGGAATCCACAAGGATTTCGGTGGCTTCCCTGGGCCCCACTTCCCAAAACCTCCTCCCTCCCAGCACATTGTTCAGAAATATCCTGGTAGGGAGAGAGTCAGGGAAGAGGAGAAGAATACTTGGGTGCAGTATTTATGCCGAGCCCTAGAGAGGGCCAGGAATTACTGGTCCTTCAGGAGGTCCAGCAGGATGGATTGAATGCAAGGCTTCCCCTGAGGATGGGTGAGGAGGTCTGCCCCAGCACCCTCCCCCTACTCTGGGCCTCACATCCTGCCCAGCTTCACCCTGCAGAGTCCCTGCACCCACTACCCCCTGCACCCACCACCCCCATGTGCATTCTCTTCATCTGGCCATGATGCCCTTTCTGGTGTGGGCATTGAAGAAGCAGCATGCTGAGGCTGTTAGAGGCTGGCAAACAAAAATGGCAATACCAGTAGCTGGTGTATTTGTATGTCTCTTGAAGGGTCATCACTTCACTTGCTCCTCACAACAACCTGGGAGGTCCTCAGTTCTAAGATCCTACCCACTTTATGGATAATGAAGCTTGAGACTGTGAGAAGGCTCAGGGGCTTAACATGGATCACTGTCTGAGGAAGGATTCGAATTCAGATCAATCTTGAATCTAAATCCAAGTCCTAGCTCTGACATTAGGCAAATATAGCTGAAAGGACTCTTACTCAGCAAGTCACATAAAGCTCTCAGTTCTCTAAGCAGCTCTCTTCTGAGGCTAAGTTGGAAAGAAGGTTCTGATCTGCATTTGCACAGTGTCCTCTGAGTGGCTCACTAGGTAGAGAAACAGGCCTGGAGTGGGGAGGTCCTGGGTTCAGATGTGGCCTCAGAAACTTCCTAGCCAGGTGACCCTGGGAGAGTTACTTTAACCCCTTTTGCCTAGCCCTTACTGCTCTTCTCCCTTGGAGCCCATGCCTAGTATTGATTCTAAGACCGAAGGTAAGGGTTTGAAAAGAGATTCCTCAACCAAGAATTCCCTATGTCACTGAGATCAGAGGTCTGCTCCCTCCCGCCCAAGGCTTGGACTGGAAGGGGGAGTGTCCCCAGAGCCCCCACATGTTGATTCAGTGGCCTAGATTTCCCTGGCCTCATTCTGGCCCTGGTGGGCCTCCCAGCCCTGAAGGCACTGCTTCTGACCTGATTGAAAGACCTCAGGGTATCTTTGTGAATTATCCCCTTCTGCACTGCTCTTACAATGAAGGAGCTGCATTGTGTGCTTCCCCCTCCTCTGTGGAAAAGGATGAGGATGCTACACTGGTCTGCATGGCCAGTTCATTCATTCGTTCTCTCCACAGATATTGATGGAGCATTTCCAGTGCTGAGAAGGGTGAGGCCTTGACCTTGACCTAGATGTTGGCTGTGGTCTGGAAGGCAGCTCTGCCATCTAGCTGGGAAAGTGAAATGATAAAGAGCAAATGGTTACGGGTCATTCTTGGGCTTTTGAGTCAGGAGAGAAAGGTGGCCTGGCACAGGATCGCAGATTTAAATCTGGAAGCTCCTAAGAGATCATCCAGCCAACCCTTCTGTTGTCTGTGGAAGAAAGCTGAGGCCCACAAAGGATGACTGGCTTGCCCAGGGTCACACAAATGAATGAATGGAAAAAAAGAGCATATGTTTATTATTAATCACATGTAGCAAGTGATCACTGTGTGCCAGAGACTCTTAGGAGCTGGGGGTCTTTAGAGACTCAGACAGAGGCAGAGAAAAGAGTTTTGGTCTAGAAAGACCAAAGGGGGGGGGGGGTGAGAGGAGGAAGGGGCAGGACAGGAACTGGATGGCTTGGTAAGGTGAAAAGCTGAAGCCTGGCCTGCTGTCTAGGGGGCCCATCTGATAGAGAAAAGCCAGCCAAGTAAACCATCTGAATTCAGTCACTTAAGACAAGCCCCTTGACTGCAGATACTATTTTTTGCCTGGCATATGGCAATCATTTGATTGACTCAGAAACCCAGGCCTTGGGTTTGGACCCCAGGATGGAGACTCCCCAAATGAGTGGATTGATTTCCTGGAGACTCAAGGCCTGAATTTTGGCATAGCCTGGTATGGAGGTCTCATGTTCAGGACTGAGGGTGTCCTGGTCCAGGTGAGGAGGAGCGGGTCAACTGAGGCATTGAGGTGGTGAGATGGCCTGTAAAATTGAAGACAAGGGGAGCAGAGCGGGATTTGAACCTGAGTTGTCCTTGGTGTCCAGAAATACCGAACTGCCTTACAGGAGATGAGACTTGATCTAGACCATGAGCAATGACTAAAAATGACCAGCATCTGTCCTGGAAGGAACCGAGGATGTCAGGAGAACGTGCTAAGGAGGCTGAATCATTGCTTTGAGTCCTTGTGTGAGCTAGTTAATTTTACCCAGGGACAAAAATCCCAAACTGTTGGCTAGCCACAGGCTCTTCTAACTTCAGCCAGTCCCAGAGGACTGGGAATCAATCAGCAACCATGTATTAATAAGCACCTACTATGTCCCAAACAGCATACACAAATTAAATACAAGGTAATTTGGGAGAGAGAGAACACCAGCAAAATCTTCACAGAATCCCTAAACTGGGGGGTCCCTTCCATGGGACAGTAGAAGGCTCACCAGCAGCTTTCTCATTCTTAGAGGCATCACTCGGGGCTATGGATCTTATCAGAGTGGAGTTGAAGATGCCATCTTTTGATTCTGTTTCTTAGGGGTATTGAGTTGAAATATGTGCTGTGGAGAGGGGAGAGATGGAATGTACTCCCAGGCCACTCTGCAATTCCCCAGGCAGGGTCAGAGAGGAAGGGGTAAAACTAGAGGACTGCCTGTCTGAATAGCCTGTGGGACAAGCACGTGCTTCAGCCAAGAAGGGATGTGGTTCTACTCAGAAATTCCACTCTTGGGTCACTCATGCTAATGGAATTTTAGCAGCAAGGTCCCAGCCTGCCCACGGAAAAGGAGCTTCTGACACGGCTCAGCTTACAGCGGTCCTTGTACCCGGCACGTTGCTCAGCTGCCTTCATCTGGTCTGGGCCCTGCGTGCCGTGGCCAGATCCAGCGTCCTGGCACTGCCCCGACTGGCTGGGAGAGCAGGTCTGGGACAAATCATGTTGAGTCAGGTCCATGCCACGCCGAGCAGCATGAGAGCTCTGAGCAGCACAATGGAAAAAGCAGAGCAGAGGATAGGGTCCCAGCAAGCCATGGGAAGGGAACAGTCCACCAGGGTCACGAGAGGGGTGCCAGAAGGCCAGGCAGCTGAAACCAGGAAGTAGCCCTGGGGGAGATAACCTGGACCTTGGTCAGCACACAGAGAACACCCTGGCCATTTTGAGGGGCAGAGAGAATAAGCTGCTTGGACTCTCTGATTTTTTTAACAGGGAGGTCCAATGCCTGGCACCCAGCTTGTTCTCCATCACTGCCTCTCACTGGGCTGCATCCTTGCCCCCAATCCTTCCCGCCTTCAGAAATTAGCCCTGACCCTCACAGCCCTCTCTGGTGGGAGCCTTGGTTACTTGTCTACCAGTTCCGTCTTCCCCCCAGATTGTAAGCTCCATAGGAGCAGGGATTTGTCTCATCTTCCCTTCTTTGTCCCCAGGTTCCCAGCCAGAAGCCTCTGTGCAGTCAACTCATAGGAGCTGCGCACTACTTAATTGGATTAATGAAACCCACCCTTCCCAGCTGCCCTATTAGACAGTTCTAGTCCTTCATGCAGTGAGAAGCAGGATGGCAGGATGCAGTCAGCCTTTGAGTCTGGATTCAGGTCCTGGCTTGGGCAGGCAAGCAGAGCTGTTGATAGGGTGCTGGATGTGACTTGGAGAAGACCAGTTCAGATCTGGCCTCAGACCCCTAATAGTTGTGGTCCCCACCCCCACTCCTTTTCCCTCCCAACAAAACACAGATTGAGAGATGAGAGCTTTTGAGCGGGGATGTCCAGGCTCAGGTCTCCAACCATCTGACTTTTCCCTCTTTGGAGAGGAGGGGGCAGACATTGGCACAGGCATTAGTTCAAAATAGTTTGGATCCAAGTGGGCAGATGCGTCAGGCAGGCCATGCCACTGTCTAAAGGGGAAGGAAAAGGTCACAAAACAACAGGGGAGGCAGGTTCTCAGGGAAGGAACATTCACGGGTAGGAAGGGGCCTGCCCTGCCCACTGGCATGGGGAGCATAATGAGGTATTGGAGTGATTTTGCTGGGTACCAGGCTTGTTTCTTGGGGAGACTCGGTGTACAGAAGATAACAGTATCCTTCGAGACACTGAAAATCTATTTGAAGAAAACAACATTAACACAAATAACTGATAACAGAATATATGCATTGCATATGACATTGGAGAGTTGGAAAATGTGTTCCATGAGGTGTGAGAGTTGGCATTACTTGCCAGAGAGATCATGGAAAACTCCCTAGAAGAGGAGGACATTGGGTTCACAGTAAAGGATAGGTAAAAATTCATTGTGGAGGTAAGTACAAGAATATTCATGGGGTAGTCTAGTCCAGCCAAAACATAAAATTCAGGAAAGCCCTTGGAGCTGAGGCTAGAGAGGCCACCGGCTTGGGGGGAAGGCTTTACAATGCCAGGGAGAAGAATTAGAACTTAGAGATAAACCAGAAACCCTTGGAAGTTTTTGGCAGAGTAATAACATCACCAAATCTAAGTGCAAGTAAAATCATTCTAATAGCAGTCTAAAAAATAAATAATTCACAAACATTTTTTACCAAGTACCAAGACACTAAGAGTACAAATGATAATCCTTGCCTTCAAAGAGTTTACATTCTACAGGAAGGAGACAACAGATATATACAAAGTAGTGAAATCCAAGTTAGCTTGGGAGGACATGTACTAGCAGCTGCCATCAGAAAAAAGCTTCTAGAAAGAGGCAGTTCTCAAATTGCATCTTGAAGAGGGGCTGAGTTGAGAAGAGAGGTCATTCCATGTGTGTGGGGATGGCCAGTGAAAAGGGGTAGCCAGAAGGGGGAATGTCAGGTGGGAAAAAAAAGAGGAAAGGTCAGCTAAGCTCAGTTTTAGGGTATAGGATGGGGGAAGTAAGCTGAATCAAGACTAGAAAGGTTGGTCAGAGCCAGGTTGTGAGAGATTTTGACATTATTTTTTTTATTTGGTCAATTTCAAACATTATTCCTTGGTTACAAAAATCATTTTCTATTCCTCCCTGCCCTTCCTGTAGCCGATGTATGCATGTGTCCTTGATCAGAACCTATTTCCACGTTGTTGGTATTTGCACTAGGATGTTCATTTAGAGTCTACATCCCCAATCATATCCCCTTCAACCTATGTATTCTAACAGTTGTTTTTCTTTGGTTTTTCTTTTACTTCCACAGTTTTTCCTCTGAATGTGGATAGTGTTTTTTCTCCTATATCCCTCTGGGTTGTTCAGGATCAATGCATTACCACTAATAGAGGAGTCCATTACATTTGATTGTACCACAGTGTATCAGTCTCTGTGTACATTGTTTTCCTGGTTCTGCTCCTTTCACTCTGCATCACTTCCTGGAGGTTGTTCCAGTCCCCATGGAATTCCTCCACTTTATTATTCCTTTTAGCACAATAGTATTCCATCACCAACATATACCACAATTTGTTCAGCCATTCCCCAATTGAAGGGCATCCCCTCATTTTCCAATTTTTTGCCACCACAAAGAGCACAGCTATGAATATTCTTGTATAAGTCTTTTTCCTTATCTCTTTGGGGTATAAACCCAGCAGTGCTATGGCTGGATCAGAGGGCAGACAGTCTTTTAGTGCCCATTGGGCATAGTTCCAAATTGCCTTCCAGAATGGTTAGATCAACTCACAACTCCACAAGCAATGAATTAATGTCCCAACTTTGCCACATTCCCTCCATCATTCATTACTTTCCATAGCTGTCATGTTAGCCAATCTGCTAAGTGTGAGGTGATACCTCAGAGTTGTTTTAATTTTCATCTCTCTGATTATAAGAGATTTAGAACACTTTTTCATGTGCTTATTAATAGTTTTTATTTCTTTGACTTAAAATTACCTATTCATGTCCCTTGACCATTTATCAATAGGAGAATGGCTTGATTTTTTGTACAATTGATTTAGCTCTTTGTAAATTTGAGTAATTAGACCTTTATCAGAGGTTTTTGTTATGAAGATTGTTTCCCAGTTTGTTATTTCCCTTCTGATTTTGGTTACATTGGTTTTGTTTGTACAAAAACTTTTTTAATTTCATGTAGTCAAAATTATTTATTTTACATTTTGTGACTCTTTCTAAGTCTTACTTGGTTTTAAAATCTTTCCCTTCTCAAAGGTCTGACATGTATACTATTCTGTGTTCACATAATTTACTTATAGTTTCCTTCTTTACGTTCAAGTCATTCACCCATTCTGAGTTTATCTTGGTGTAGGGTGTGAGGTGTTGCTCCAACCTAATCTTTCCTACACTGTCTTCCAATTTTCCCAGCAGTTTTTGTCGAATAGTGGATTTTTGTCCCCAAAGCTGGGATCTTTGGGCTTGTCATAGACTGTCTTGCTGAGGTCACTTACCCCAAATCTGTTCCACTGATCCTCCTTTCTGTCTCTTAGCCAATACCAAATTGTTTTGATAATCACTGCTTTATAGTATAGTTTGAGATCTAGGACTGCAAGGCTACCTTCCTTTGTATTTTTTTTTCATTATTTCCCTGGATATCCTTGATCTTTTGTTCTTCCAAATGAACTTTGTTATGGTTTTTTCTAATTCAGTAAAAAAAGATTTTTGGAAGTTCGATGGGTATGGCACTAAATAAATAGATAAATTTGGGTAGGATGGTCATTTTTATTATGTTAGCTCATCCTACCCATGAGCAATTGATGTTTTTCCAATTGCTCAGATCTAGTTTTAGTTGTGTGGAAAGTGTTTTGTAGTTGTGTTCATATAGTTTCTATGTTTGTCTTGGCAGATAGATTCCCTAAGTATTTTATATTGTCTAAGGTGATTTTGAATGGAATTTCTCTTTCTAATTCCTGCTGCTGAGATATGTTGGAGATATATAGAAATGCTGATGACTTATGTGGATTTATTTTGTATCCTGCAACTTTGCTAAAGTTGTTGATTATTTTGATTAGCTTTTTGGTTGATTCTCTAGGATTCTTTAAGTAGACTATCATATCATCTGCAAAGAATGATAGCTTGGTCTCTTCATTGCCAATTTTAATACCTTCAATTTCTTTTTCTTCTCTAATTGCTACTGCTAGTGTTTCTAGTACAATGTTAAATAATAGAGGTGATAGTGGGCATCCTTGTTTCACTCCTGATCTTATTGGGAATGCATCTAGTTTATCCCAGATGATGTTGGCTGGTGGTTTAAGATAGATACTGTTTATTATTTTTAGGAAAGAGCCTTCTATTTCTATACTTTCTAGTGTTTTCAATAGGAATGGGTGTGTATTTTATCAAAGGCTTTTTCTGTATCTATTGAGATACTCATGTGATTTTTGTTGGTTTGCTTGTTGATATGGTCAATTATGTGGATGGTTTTCCTGGCATTGAACCATCCTTGCATTCCTGGTATAAATCCTACCTGATCATAGTGAATAACCCTCCTGATCACTTGCTGGAGTCTTTTGGCTAGTATCCTATTTAAGATTTTTGCATCTGTGTTCATTAGGGAGATCGGTCTGTAGTTTTCTTTCTCCGTTTTTGATCTGCCTGGCTTTGGAATCAGCACCATATTTGTGTCATAAAAGGAATTTGGTAGAACTCCCTCTTTGCTTATTATATCAAATAGTTTGTAGAGTATTGGGATTAGCTGTTCTTTGAATGTTTGATAGAATTCGTATGTGAATCCATCAGGCCCTGGGGATTTTTTCTTAGGTAGTTCTTTGATTGCCTGTTCGATTTCTTATTCTGATATGGTATTATTTAAGAATTCTATTTCTTCTTCTGTTAATCTAGGCAATTTGTATTTTTGTAAATATTAATCCATATCACCTAGGTTGGCATATTTATTGCCATATAATTGGGCAAAATAGTTTTTAATGATTGCCTTAATTTACTCTTCACTGGAGGTGAGGTCCCCCTTTTCGTCTGTGATACTGTTTATTTGGTTTTCTTCTTTCCTTTTTAAAGTTAGATTGACTAGTACTTTGTCTATTTTGTTTGTTTTTTCAAAATACCAGCTTCTAGTCTTATTTATTAGTTCAATAGTTCTATCACTTTCAATTTTATTAATTTCTCCCTTAATTTTTAGGATCTCTAATTTGGTTTTCTTCTGGGGTTTTTTAATTTGTTCACTTTAAAGTTTTTTTGATTTGCATGCCCAATTCATTGATTTCTGCCCTCCCTAATTTGTTAATATATGAACTCAAGGATATAAATTTTCCCCTGAGTACTGCTTTGGCTGCATCCCACAAAGTTTGATAGGGTGTCTCATCATTGTCATTTTCTTCAATGAAATTATTAATTGTTTCTATATTTGTTCTCTAACTAACCAATTTTGGAGAATAATTATTTAATTTCCAATTAATTTTTGATTTGGCTCTCTTACTGATCATTATTTTTATTGCCTTATGTTCTGAAAAGGTTGCATTTATTATTTCTGAATTTGTATGCCATGTTTTTATGACCTAGTATATGGTCAATCTTTGTGAATGTACTATGTGCTGCTGAAAAGAAGATATATTCCTTTTTGTCCCTATTTATTTTTCTCCATATATCTATTAACTCTAATTTTTCAAGATTTCATTCACCTCTTTTACCTCTTTCTTATTTATTTTTTTATTTGATTTATCTAAATTTGATAGTGGTAGTTTCAGGTCTCCCTGAATAGTATAGTTTTAATATTTATTTCCTCCTTCAATTCTACTGGTTTCTCTATTAGAAATTTGGGTGCTATACCATTTGGTGCATACATGTTGATTAGTGATATATCCTCATTGTCTATACTCCCTTTTATCAGGATGTATTTGCCTTCCCTATCCTTTTTAATCAGTTCTATTTTTACTTTGGCTTTGTCAGATATCATGATTGCAACTCCTGCCTTCTTTCTATCAGTTGAGGCCCAATAGGTCTTGTTCCAACCTTTAATTCTGACCTTGTGAGTATCTACCCGCCTCAGGTGTGTTTCTTGTAGACAATATATGGTAGGATTTTGGATTCTAATCCACTCTCCTATTCGTCTATGTTTTATGGGTGAGTTCATCCCATTCACGTTCAAAGTTATGATTATCACTTGTGAATTCCCTAGCATTTTGATATCTTCTCCTCATTCTGTCCTTTCTTCTTTTGCTATATCCTTTTAAACCAGTGGTTTACTTTTAATCAATCCCCCTAATCCCCTCCCTTGATATGCTTCCCTTTCTGGTCCCTCCCTTTTTGTTCTCTTCTTGTTTTTTGTTGTTGTTGTTGTTTTAGGGTCTGTTAAGTTCCCTCCCTTTGTGTATTCCCTACCCCTTTACCCCCCCCCTTAGTTTCCCCTTCTCCCTTACCCTGTAGGATAAGATAGAATTCAGGATCCCAATGGATCTAGATGCTCTTCCCTCTCGGAGCTGATTTCACTGAGAGTGAGGTTTAAGTATTACCTATTAGCACTCTCTTCCTCTCCTTCTTATAAGAGTATTCTTTCCCTCCCCTTCCCATGTGTATGTTTGTGTGAAAAAGATTATTCTACTTATTTTATTTCTTCAAAAATACCATCATTGATTCCCCCCACACCATTTTTCTTTATTTTTCATATCATCTTATAGCCCTTAATGCCCCAATCTTTTCCTATGAGTGATTCTAATTATTATAATAATGAAAACAATTTTTGAGAGTTACAAATAACATTTTCCCCATATATTAATATATATAATTTGACCTAATTGTAGCCCTTACAGAAGAGAGTTTGAATTAAAAAAAAAACATTTTTCTCCTTTTCCCTCTCTTTCATATTTACCTTTTCATGTTCCTCTTGATCTTTTTGTTTGGATATCAAACTTTCCACTTAGTTCTGGTCTTTTCTTTAAAAATACTTGGAAATCTTTTTTTAAAGGGTTTTTTATTTTCATTTATTTTGTTTTATTTTGTTTTTAATATTATTTTATTTGGTCATTTCCAAACATTATTCATTGGAAACAAAGATCATTTTCTTTTCCTCCCCACCCCACCACCACCACCTCTCCCACAGCCAACGCACGATTCCACTGGGTATCACATGTGTCCTTGATTCGAACCCATTTCCATGTTGTTGGTATTTGCATGGAAATGTTCTATTTTGTTGAATGCCCTTACTTTCCCCTGAAGGTATACCGTCAGTTTTGATGGATAGGTGATTCTTGGTTGAAGACCCAGTTCTCTTCCCTTTCTGAATATTGTGTTCCAGGCCTTGTGGTCCTTTATTGTGGAAGCTGCCAGGTCTTGTGTGATCCTGATTGGTGCTCCTTGGTATCTGAATTATCTCTTTTTGGATTCTTGTAGAATTTTCTCCTTAGTTTCAAAGCTTTGGAATTTGGCAGTTACATTCCTGGGAGTTGTCTTTTGGGGATTTAGTGTAGAGGGTGTTCTATGAACTCTTTCAATGTCTATTTTGCCCCCTTGTTCAAAAACATCCAGGCACTTTTCTTGGATGATTTCTTGTATTATGATGTCAAGATTTCTGTTTATTTCTGGATTTTCAGGTAGACCAATGATTCTCAAATTGTCTCTCCTTCCTCTGTTTTCCTGATCTGTCACCTTGTCAGTGAGATATTTTATGTTTTCTTCTAATTTGCCAGTCTTTTGACTTTGCTTTATTAATTCTTGCTGTTTTGCAAGATCATTGTCTTCCAGTTGCCTAATTCTGGTCTTTAAAGACTGGTTTTCCTTTTTAGTTTGGTCTATCTTGCTTTTTTGTGGCTTCTACCTGTTTCTCCAATTGGGAGTTCTTGTCCCTTAGACTGTTGTTTTATCTTAGAATTATTTCCCACTTTTCTTGCCAGAAGGCTTCCATCTTTTTGATAAGCTCCAATTTGAATTCTTCCAGAGCTTGTGGACAATTTCCATTTTGGGAAGAAAGTTTTGATTTTGTTTGAATTTCTTCCTCTTTTTCTTCTATAGCCTGGGTTTTCCCTCCGTAAAAATTTTCCGGGGTCAATGCCTTCCTCCTGTTTTTCTTGGAGGGTGTTTGTTGGTCCTGGGCACATTAGCCATCCCTAAGGTGGTTTTTCCTTCCCTTTTTAGTCAGAAATCTGAGTGAGATGGGCAGGTTCTCTGTTTATGGAGTTAAGGCACAAGGTTTTTGCCTGAGGCAAGCTCTCAAATCTCCTCAGCCTCCACTGTTCACGAGAGTACCCACAGTCTGCGCTCCCCAGTGCACAGGGGTTTCCCGTGTAACTGCTCTCAGGGGTATATCCCCAGCAGTCCTAGTCAGCTCCCAAGGACCCAGAGGTGCCCCTTGCTCATTCTAGAGATGTCCTCACTCACTCGCTGATTCTGGCGCACACTGGCTCTGACTCTGGCTTCGTAGGTGGGGTGGGGGAGGGTAGATCAGCTCACGTTTGGGTGGGAGCTTTTTCACCCTCTTATAGTATGGAAATGCTTAAATCCCACGTATCTTCAATGCTGCGCCCTACTGTTGAGTCCCTCCATTCTTCTGAAAATGGTTTTTATGTTCTTTTGAGGTAGTCTATTTCATTGGGTGCTGAGGAGAGAAAGCGTCCCACATCTAGACTTCCTCCATGCTTACCCAGAAGTTCCAGTTGTGAGAGATTTTAAAAGCTAAATGGAGGAATTAATCTTTGACTTACCCAAGGCTGTGCCAACTAGTGAATGCCTGAAATGATAAGCAACTGAACTCTGGTGGAGATAACCCTTGCCTTCAATTGGGAAAGACTTAGCTCTTCTTAGCTAGCAATACAATGATCCAGGCCAATTCTGAAGGATTTATGGCAAAGAATGCTATCCACCTCCAGAGAAAGAACTGATGGAATTTGAATGGAGATCAAAACGTACTATTTCTCACTTTATTTTTTGTATTTTTTATTGGGGATTTTGGTTTTATATAGTATTCTTTCAACATGACCAATATAGAAATGTTTGCATTATGATACATGTATTACCCAGATCAAATTGCATATCATCTCTAGGAAAGGGGAGGGAAAAGAGAGAGGCAGTTTGAAACTTATTATTTTGAAAAACATACGTTTAAAATTATTTCATGTAATTTGGAAAATAAAATATTAAAAAGATAAGATAAAAAGCAAAGCCCATCAAAGAAGCAGAAGCATCACCATTTGGTCACCAACTGGATAGATATGTGGGATGAGGGAGAGTAAGGACATGAGGTTATTGCCATGGTTGCAAACCTCAATGACTGTCTCTCCCACAGAAGTGGGGAAGTTGAGAAGAAGAGTGACATTGAACTCTGTTAGGACCATGTTTAAGTTTGAAATGGCTGCGAAACATCAAGTGGAGAGGTCCAGTAATCAACTGAAGATGTGCAGTTGAGAGACACGAAAACTCAATATGTAGATCTGGGAATTAACTGCAAAGAGCTGATAATTAAACTATGGAAGGTAAAGAGGCCACTGATAAAGTGGAGAAGAGATGGGTATCCACAATGGAGCGTAGGGAACACCTGCAGTTTGGGGGCTCTGATATGCATGATGAGGAGTAGAATGAAATGAGGTTATGGTCAGAATGAGG
Organism: Monodelphis domestica; assembly: GCF_027887165.1. Lineage (NCBI taxonomy): Eukaryota > Metazoa > Chordata > Mammalia > Didelphimorphia > Didelphidae > Monodelphis > Monodelphis domestica. Next base: position 660,197,356 of record NC_077227.1, on the reverse strand, counting down.
AATGTCTGATTTTGGGTGTTGCTTTTTAATTTTATTTGTTTTTTTTTTAACATTCATTTAAAAAACATTTGAGTTCCAGTTTCTCTCCCTTCCACTACTGAGAAGGCAAACAATATGATATCAATTATATATAAAATACATTTCCATATTAGCTATTTAGCAAAAATCAAAATTTTTAAAGAGGGAAGAAAAATTGAAAAAAAATTCTAATCTGTACTCAGATTTGATCAGTTCTCTCACTGGAAGTGGATAGCATTTTTCATCGTGAGTCTCTGGAATCACCTCAGATCTTTGTATTGAGCAGAATAGGTAAGTCTTTTCCAGGTGATCGTTACAACGTCTCTGTTCCTGTGTGCAGGATTCTCCTGCTTGTGCTCACTCTACTTTTTGTCAGTTCTTAGAAGTCTTCTCAGGTTTTTCTGAATTCATCATGCTCATCATTGCTTATAGACTAGCATCCACTCACATTCATTTACAACGTGTTTGGCAAATGTCAGAGTTTTTGATTGAGGAATTGGAGCCCTTGGGGATAATTGGTGAGGTCCAGAGGGTGACCATCCCGGGGGCCGATGGGGTGGAAGGCAGGTGTAAATCATCCTCCCCTTGGAGCTGGACAGGACTGATGAGCCCACCCAACCATAGGATCACAGGCATGTTGGCCTAATGTTGAACTCAGCATCCAGGAGCCCTGGGTTCAAAAACTGCTTCCTACACCAGCTCCTGTGACCCTGAACAAAGTTTCTTTGTCAATGAAATGGAGATCATCAAAGCCTCTACTTCGCAGGGTTGCTGTGAGAGTCAAAAGAAGGTTAAGTGCTTTGCAAACCTTAAAAGTGACGTTTGTGTGCCCATTAGCAGCTCTTATTCTATGACAAGCACATCCCAAATCTGTTGCATGGCAGGAAGGGGAGAAGCACCAAGTGGGGGGATAGGCTGGGGCCATTGTGGCTTGCCTCTTGAAGGAGGTGGACATGGGGCCTGGTCCAAAGGGAGGAGCGTCCATGGTAACAGTGTGATCCGCAGAGGCACCGAGCCTCTTCAGAAAGCCCCCAGAGAGAGGTGGTCCCGTGCACCTGCTCAGCACGGCCTGGGTTCAGCTAGGGGCCGGCCATTCTCATAGACCCAGAGTCCACTCCGAATCCTTGTGTTCTTACACCATGCGGTGGGACAGGCCCAACGCTTCCACGCAGAAGTGTAAGCTACTTGGAGGAGTAGGAATGCCATAAGGGGTTAGGGGTGCAGGGGAGGGTGTGGGCTGCCAAGGTGGTCTGTCCATGTCTCACGGCCACACTGCCCTATGGCGCTGGGCAGAGCGCTCTGGTCATATCTGTCCAGGACAGCCTTGAAGACCCACATGGGGCCTCTCTGTCTCTCTCCTCCCAGCCTGATGTTCACGAAGGTGAAGCTGGAATGTGTCTTCAAAGGCCCAGAGGAGGCTCTCGTGACCTGCAGACACATGCTCCAAACATGGCAGTCCCTGTACAACATCTCTCAGCTCGGGTAGGGTCCTGTCTACAAGGCTTGGGGGGAGGCCATGCTCAGCCGGCTCAGGGACCCCAGAGTCCCAGCAGGGAGGGAAGATGGGCGCCTCAGCCCACAGGCTTGGGAGAGGAGGGAAGAAGGGCCCGCTCTTGTGGCACAGCAGGAAAGGGCAGCCTAGAGGGTCACTCGGGGCCTTCTGAGGTGCCACAAAAGAATGATGACATGAAACTAGCCCAGGCACAAGAAGACCCACATAAAAAGATGGAGAATCCCCGAGAGGGAGTAAGGATCACTGGCCGAGGGAGGAGGGACCAGAGTAGGACTCCTGGTAGAGGGGCATTCGAGTAGGTCTTGATGTGGAGGTTAGGAGTTCAACAGATGGTGTTCAGGGAGGGCATAGTGGGTGTAGGTCTAGGGTGAATAAAGATATGGAGGAAGGAAAGCATAGGAAAAACATGAGAAGGATGAAGAGTCCAGCTGGACTAGAGGGAAGAGGCTTAACCTGGAGCCCATGGACTTGTTTTTAAATATTTCGAAACCTGCATTTTAATTTCATTGGTTTCCTACATAATCCTATGAATCATGTTTTAAGCACTTGGAAACGTTATTCTGAAAAAAGGAGTCCATGGGCTTTTCCCCAGCCTGCCAAAGGAGGTCCATGACACCGTAGAAGTGAAAAAGCCCTAGCCTATGGTAAAAGAAAAGGCAGAGTTGGGAGACAGCTGGAAGTGAGCTGGAACCATGTTAGGCTGGGAGGTTTCATTCCATCCAGGAGGCCGTGAGGAGCTGTTGAAGGTTTTTAAGGGGGGGAAGGGGGAAATGTGATGAGAGTTATGCTTTAGGCAGATTAATCTGTAGGCAAAGTAAGGACAGATTGAGAGATGAACAGGCAGCCATTTAGGAAGCAAATTGCAGTAGTTGGAGGAAGAGATAGTGATGAAGGGTGATAGCAGAATGGGATAGAGAAGAAAAAATACTGTGGAAGTAGAACTGATTAGGACCTTTTAACTGATTGATGGGGATTGGGGGGCAGTATTAAGAGGAAAGGCAAAAGAGCATTAAAAATAAGTTTTTAAAAAAGATAGCACCATGACCATTATGTTTTTAGCTTTAGGGACTTGGAGCATGTGGTGCCCTTAACAGAGAAGAAGTTGTTGGGTTTGATGGGGAAGAGAAGGAGTCTGCTTTGGGAACATTGAATTCAAAAGGCCCACAGAAAACACCCCAGTGGCGATGTCCAGTAAGAGGGACTGTGTGTGCACACACACATGCTTGTATGACTCTGCAGGAATAATTGTATATGAACATTCTTTGGAGCCGGGGGCAGGGGGGCATTCATTTTAGTCATGACAGTTCTTTACCAGTTTGCAGATGCAAAACTAGAGCCCAGGCCCATTGACTAGTCTAAGATCACCCAGCAAGTTTAATGGCAGAGCTAGAACTAAAACCTGTGGCCCTGGGTACATTGCCCATGTGGTAGCAGGACTCTGCCTGGCAGTCCTGTTTCTGACCACCATGGAAGGTTGCCCATTTTACCCTAATCCCCTTTTTTCCAGGGGCTCTGACAAGAATTCCAGCCTTACTGAGGTACAGGTGCCAAAGAAACAAGGTGGAATGCATTTGACCCTGCCTGATAACTATGATAATGAATCAGGTAAGAAAAATACTGAGATGAAGGCATCCTAAGCCAGGGTTGGGAGCAGGTTGAAGATGATAAGAGCATCAATAAAACATTTGAAAATTCACAGAAGAAAGCAGAAGTTATGTAAGGGCACACAAACAGCCATCTTATTAAATTTCCATACTTTAAAAAAGCACATAACAAGAACAAGTTTGGGGTTTCATATGTAATCTTTTTTTATCTTTTTGTATAGGAATGTTTGTTGATGATAATTTCATATTTTAAAAAGAAAAAATTTTTAAAAACAGAAAAGGAACAACACTGGCCATGACCTTCTCTTCTTGAGTTGTTCTAACGACTGCCTTGGGAACCCCATTTGAACTGGAACTTGGACAAAGGTGGTGCCCTGAGGGCACTGCCCTGACCCTCCAGTTCAGGGCTCTCTCACTTAACCAAACTAGAAGTCGGCCTCTCTGAGCACTGAGAGTTGGGATAATTTTGTTGCCATGCAATACCTAGAGCTTCTGGAGGTCTTTTAAGGCCTGTCTATATAGATTGGTCTATCAAGATGGAAGATGAGGATGGGGGTGAGATGAATAAAGACCCACTGGGACACATGGGAGAAGACAAGAGGGAAAATAATGTCTGGCAAAGGTGTGTGTTAAGGCTCCAGGCTTGCAAATGTCATTCAGGAAAGAACAAGTAGTGAATTCATGACTTGTGCTTCTTTTTATGTTTCTGTGTCCAAGGCTGACTAAACAAAATAAGATAAAGCTGATCCTTAGCTTCTTGGTGTGGAAAGCAAGTTATATGAAATTTGTCATGTACTTAGGTATTACAGAAGACCTTTTCATTAATTGAGGGTTTAAAGTAGAACTTTAAAAAAAATCAATGGATCCTCATGGCAAGGAAAGTATAAGCAGGATATAGTGAAATTTAGGATTTTTACTTACTACATAGTTATTCACAAATGCAACAACAGATAACCCATAATAAATGGATTTCCTGAACTGCTTTGTAAACATTGGCCCCAGTGGGGTTGGAGAAAGGACACTGAATGTGGAGTCAAACTTGAATGTTAGCTGTCATGCCTCTCTGCCCTGTAAGAGCGAATCACCAAAGTTCTCTGGGCCTCAGCAGCAAGCATTTCTTGAGCTCTGATGGCGTCGTTAAAATAAAGGCATTGGATGAGATGACCTATCAGGGCACCTCCCCCCATTTCTAAGTCTTAAGATTAGATATAAATGATCACTCACTGTGTGTCTGTATGCCTCTGGAATGGATTACAGTCCATCAGCAAGCATTTCCTAAGCAGCCAGCACATGCCAGGCCAGTGCCCAGGGGCTGGAGTTGGGAGGAGAAAGAGAAGGCAGATGCAGGATCCTCATGGCCTATTCTGTCCCTTTCCCTGGCAGGATCTTACACCGCTTCCTCCATCGCAGCATCCCGGCTGGAGGAGGCCATGTCTGAGCTGACGGTGCAAAATTCAGCCATGAAGCAAGGACCCGCGCCATTGTGGAACACTCTGGAGAGGATCTGGCTCCAGGCAGGTGAGGCCCTGGCCACTGGAGAAGCCACCCCCACAGCAGAAGGGCCCAGAATGATGTGGTTCCATTGGGCTGCTTCAGGCTGCCAGCGCCAACTCCAGAGATAGGCTGGGGTGTGGGCCAGCAGACTGGGGCACTTCCCCTTCTCTGAGTCTCTGCCTGCTGGGCCTCCCCAGTGCAGGGAGGGAGTCAGTGAGATAGTCGGTCACCACTAGGAGATGCTTGAATGCCATAAACAGCCGTCACATCACCTTTTCTCTCCGGGGAACCCAGGAGCATCCTAAGAGCCTAACGCCAGCGGACATCAGAGAGGTCTAGCATCGGGGGAGGACCGCTGGCCAGCGAGCCATGGAACCTGCCCTCAAATCCTGGTTCTGCCCCTTATATGTAGAGAACACATGGATATACAACCATGGGGCAGCAGGGGCACAGGAAGCCCCAAGTCTAAATTCTGTCTCAGGCCTTTACTAGCTGTGTGTCCCACAAACTGCTTCATGGCTCTTGGCTCACCTATAAAATGGGGATGACTAGAACCTACCTTCCAAGGTTGTTGTGACAGTCAAATGAGACAATAACTAATCATGGACTTAGCATGGTGCCTGGCACATAGTAAGGGCTAGTACCAGCTCATATCATTTTGGTCAAGTCACTTTTGGCCTCAGTTTCCTTATGTGTAAGATCTGTGAGAGAGCTTAGCCTGTGATGGTCTTACCCCCACAGACAGTGATCCCTGGGAGCAGTGACATTTCCAGATGTTAAAAGGAGAAGGCAAGGGAATAAAATGTTTTTATGTGGCTACCGTGTGCCAGGCACTGTGCCAAGCACGTTTTACAAATATTCTCTCATTCGATCTTCACAACAACCCTGGAAGGTAGGTGCTATATGTATCTCCTTGTTGCCGTTTAGGAAACAAAGACAGAAGAGAAGTGACTTAGCCAGGGTCACAGCTAGTGTCTGAGGTCTCCAGCCCCAGCTCCTCTATCCACTGCACACCAGCTGCCTCTGTTGAGGCTAGGACTGGTGGGGGAGGTGGGGCAGGCAGGTGTCCGTGGGCATTTTTCAGTGTTTTTTACACTGGGCACAGTTCAGGGAATACAAAGATAACAGTGAAGTGCTCCCTGCACCCAAGGAGCTGGCACACACAGCATATTCCGAACAGATGCCTTTCAGTGGGGGGCTAGTGTGGGCCTTGGGCTGAGGTAGCCCTGAGCTGAGTGGAAGCCAGTCGGCCATTGTTAGAGGCAGATGTGAAGCTGTCGTTTATTCCCAGCACGGGAGATGGGACGTCCTAGGTGAGGAGCAGACGGGGCAGCTCCTGGACTTGTGCAGGGGAGGGATGAAGGAGCACTGGAAGGGCTTTTGGAGGACCCCAGCCCAAAGCAGGGTGTTTGTGTTGGATTCTGGGGCAGATGGAAACTGGAGCTTCTGGCATAGGGGAGTGGTCTGTGCAGACCCCTATGCGAGGACCCCAGCTTGGGCAGGCCATCGTGGCTCCATGGCAGGACTGACTGGCTGGCAAACCCGACCAATGGAATGCCAGGCCTTGCACCAGCACTCAGTAATGGAAATACGGCCTTGCTTTCCACAAGTAGGGCTGACCTGGACAAGCCTCACTCGTCCCCACAAGAGGCCAAATGCCCTGATGGGCCAGGGACTGGGATAAAGGTCAAAGGCCCTTTGGAAACCCAGAGCCCAGCAATCGAGTCATTGTTCTCCCTCCTCTGGAGCCCAGTTCTCAGGAGACTCCTTGCCAGATGTCTACCAGCCAGAGAGAGGGAAGGGAGTCTGCCTGCATCTGCAATGTGAATGGCGGCAGGGCTTGGCAGGAGGATTATCCCTCCTCGGTCTTGTGTCTGAGTTCAGTACTGAACTCTCTCTCTAGGGAGCATTTCGTTTGGGTCCACTTTACCCCAATGGCCTTCCTTCAACCCCTCCACCCTTTCTCTAATCTAATCTAACAAGCATTTATGAAGGACCTGCTCCGTGCAAGGCTCTGAATACACTGAGAAAGGTCTACCCTCAAAGAGCTTCTCCTCCAGGATATCCCCCAGGAATTTACCACTCACCCCATCCCCTGAACCCCTACCCAGCCCTTCCCTTTCACTCCTCAGAAAGGGTGGCTCTAGGCTGAGGTTTCAGGTAGGTGCCACTTCCAGGGTCATTAATGACTCTAGCATCTGAGAGGGCGGACACTGCTGCAATCCTGGCCCAGCCTTGGGAGACTGGGAGAGCCCCCTTCCTCCTGGATGCTCAGGCACTGCTCTGTGTAGATGGGAGGTGAGGGAAGACTGTCCTCCCCGGTTAGAGGCTGGCAACACAGCCCCTTATGAGTCCTAAAAGCTTGACGTGTTCCAGCTGGTGGGAAGAGCTTCAGGCAGGGTTCTGGGAACCGGGAGAAGAGCTAGGGCTCTGACTGTAGTTCATGTTTATTTTTAAAATAACCCCAAGGGAAGGGTCTCCCTCTCTGTCCCTCCTCTTTCCCCTCTTTCTCTTCCTCTTTCCTATCTTCTCTCTGTCCTTTCTACCTTCTCTCCCTTCCTTTCCTCCTCTGCTCCCTTTTTCCTCTTCACTTTCCTGACTCCTTACTCTCTCACTTCCCATTTATAGCCTGTTCTCTCTCCCTTCTCTCATTCTTTTTCCTTCTTACCTCTTCTTTCTAGGGTTGAGAGGGAAGGAGTCTGTCCTTCAGGCCTCTTAGCTGGTCCACTGCCACTTCCCTTTCTGCTCTTCTCCCCCTTTTTCCTATCCCTTCCTCCTGTCTCTCTGCCTCCTTTCTCTTATACCCCTTCCCCACTTCCTCCACTTTCCAGTCCCTTACCTCTCACTTCGAGTCTGGTTCCCTATTCTTCCCTCCCTCCTCTGGCTCTCCTTTCACTCTGCCCCTCCTTTCTCTTTTTACCCCTTTTCCATTCCCTCTCCCTCCTCTCTCTTCTTCTCTTCCTTCCCTCTTGTTCTGCTTTCTTCTCTCTCTTTCATCCCTTCTCTCTCTCTTTTCCCCTCTCCTGCCTTCCACTCTCGTCTCTCCCTTCTCCCCCTCTTCTTCTCTTCCCTCCCTCTCGCTGCTCCTTTTTCTCCTTTTCCCTCCCTCTTCTCTGTCTCCCTCTCCTCTCCTTCCTCCCTTCTCTCTCTTCCTCACCCCACATTCTTTGGTGTACACCATTCAGTTCCATGCTGACCTGTCAGAGGGGGAGCAGTGTTTGTTCCTAGTCAGTGCTGGATCTCCATGTGAAGAGCCAGGGCCAGCTGGTTACACAAGTTCCAACCCTGGCCATGGCCATCATTCAGCCTTGACAGAGGCCCTCTCGTGCTCCACCTCAGAGGCAGCTCCTGATCTTTCTGACCACTCTCCTGTCCATATCGTTTGGTGCTGGAATTTTCTGGGGCAGCCTGTGGATGGGCGCCCCTGTGGCAAGGCCTGGCTTGTATAAACAAATTGCCTGTCTCCTTAGCCCACATTTAGTACCACAGTGGGGCTGCCTCTCACACCAGGGGAAACCTATTCCCCAGTGACACATCTGGAGTGAATGAATCAGTAAAGCTGTCTCTAGTCTGACCCGTTACCCTGGAATTGTCAGGGCTAGGTGGAAGGCAGGCCCTAGGCCCAGAGAGGCCAGGGGCCCACCTTAACTGAAGGGAAGGGAGAAACATTCCTCCTACAAACTTCACCTACCTCCTGGCAATGAGGAGTTTGGTTGAGAGGGGGAAGGGAGCAATGAGAGAGCTGCCTAGGAAACTGAGAACTGTTCATTGTGAGGGCCCAGATGAGGCTTGCTAAGAAAATCTAATAAATGAAAATTCCCAAATAACTCAAAAAAGCATATGTTTTCCATTTGCTGAGGTAGCTTGCTGAGAGGGAGACATTGAGGGAGATTGTCTCGCACACAGGGAGAGCAAAGGAGGAAGAGAGGCAGAAAGATGGGCTGATGAGAAGAATAGGCTGGGGGAAAATGAGACGGGAGCAGGAAGGAAGAAGAGAGGAAGAGAGACAGGAAGAACAGAGGGATGAAGCCTTGTTGGAAAAGCTCGGAAAGAACACAGGCCAGCAGGCCTTTTCTGTGAGAGGTGCCAAGCTCCCATTTTGCTGAAATGAAGGGTAATTTTAAATGGCAGTGGGATAATCATCTCCCTTTCCTGCCCCTGGCGGGAGGAAAAGACCTCCCAAACCTGAATGGGAGCAGTCAAGTTGGAGAGTGAGCAGTGCCCGCCTCAGGGCAGGAGCTGGCTTCCTGGGGATCACCATGTTTGGTAGTGCTGGGAGCCAGCCTGGGACACCATGCGGGGCAGAGGTGGGGGTGGAGGCCCAACTCTCCCAGCCGCCCCAGGCTTGCCACTTCCCTTGCCCGGCTTGGGTCTTTGGCCTGCTTCGGCAGGGTGCGCCGACAAGTAGCCCCACACCACAGGCCCCCTGGAAACAAGGGCGCAGAAGAGGCTGGGGATGGCCCCCTCCAGAGGCAGAGCCCAACCTGTGTTGATTTTGCAGTAAAGCCCCAGGAAGGCAGGGAGTGGGAGTGTGCCAACAGGCCCTCACTCCGCAAAGGTGGGCTGCACAGTCCCAGCCTGGAGAGGACACGCAGCCTCCACAGGAGGCTTTTTAGCAGCCCAGAGAACCTGATACCCGGCACGCTGCCCAAGAGCCCTGCCGTGGATCTGTTTGGTTCCTGGGCCCTTTTGCCAAATAACATATAGGTGAGATAAAGAGAAAATGAAGACATCATGGGTTTCCCAGCCAAGTTTGTGGGCCCCGCAGGGGTCAGTGGGGCAAAGAACCTTGACTCACTGGCTGTCCAGCAAGGACAAGCCCTTACGGATTTGGATTCAGCGACTGAGACTCCCCACCTTCAGAGGATGGACCCTTCAGTGGGTTAGCCTGGAAGCTTGTGGAGGGGCCAGCTTCAGTTTGGGTTTAGCTTAGCAAAAAGTGTGGGTTCTTCCAGGGCTGCCCATTAGCTGGCCCAGGTAATGGGGCCAGGGCAAAATGAGAGTAGGACTCATTAGCCCAGGAAGCTTTGTGAAGCTCCGGAGTTTGGCGAGGTCTTGGGCCCAATTCTAGAATAAATTTTGTTTATTTTATCTTCTCTCCCTGTCAGGAAAGCCTTTTAAAAATAAAATAAGTCCTCTGTCTGGCCTTTGTCCCAGCAGCATTAAAAGGAGTGAGTGCGTGCTCAGACTTTAAGAATCTAAGGGAACCAGAGAGTCTTGGAGACCAGAAGTGGTCTGGTGGCATCAACAGAGAGAGATCTACTTCTAATGATGACTAACTGTGGGGCCATGGGCAAGTCAATTAACCTGAGCCTTGATTTCCTTCTCTGTAGAATGGAGATCATGATACCTGTGGCATCTGCTTCACAGAGCCAAGAACCTTGAAAGAACCATATGAGGTGCTCCAAAATTCTTGGTGTCATTTTAAGCGTTAATAGTTTTTAAACTGCCCATAAACCTTGAATACCTTTTAGAAACAGTAGTAGGCAGCTTTGTTGCATTGTGGATAAAATATTGAACTTAGAGCCAGGAAGATTTGAGTTTGAATCCTGCTTCATATATCCGTTAACCAAGTGACCCTGAACCAGTCACTTAATCTTCTTCGCTCTTCAAGTGTAAATTGGGGATGGTAATAATATCAGCCTCACAGTAGTTGTAAGGATCAAATGAGACAATGTATATAAAGGACTTTATGCACCATAAAGTACTAAGTAAATGTTAGCTATTATTGTTAAGGATTCACTTTTATTTTAGCACTCCACAACCCCAGTTTTGGGCTACCAGGCAGTTACAAGTCAAATGAGGCAGAGAATAGGAAAGAGAAGTCCAGGTGGTCCTGAGCCCAACTGATCTCCTTCCTGCCTTGGCCTCATTTCCTCACAGGCCTCGTCTTCTCGGAGGCAAGCTGGACCCCTTCCGGGGCTGTTTTCTAGGCACTGGGTAGAAGAGGAGGAGGAGGGGGAGAGAGAGACCAAGAGAGAGCATTATTGGAGCTGACAGAGGGCTTCAAGGGGCAGCGACTTCCCAGCGGCGGCAGGATGGAGCAGAGCGAAGTTCTGAACTCGGGATGTTTGACTCCAAATCCATTAAGTTCCAGGGCAGTAGGCTCTGCAGGGCCAGGCCTCCGACTGCTGTGGACCGCCGAGGGCAGTGGCGTGTTGAGGCTCTTATTTCTGAGATTAATAACTAGGAACCGTCTCTCCTTCTGTAATGTTCAGAGTCTCGCTGTCACGATCACCACATGCACTATCCGCATTCTTTGGAGACATTTCTCCACCTCTTCAGACCCCATGGAACAACTGTGGTGGCTAGATGGGATAGAGTGCCAGGCCTGGAGTTGGGAAGACCTGAGTTCAAGTCCAACCTCAGATGCTTGCTAGCGGGGTGACCTTGGGCACATCACTTCACCCCATTTGCCTCAGTTCCCTTGTCTGTAAAATAAGCTGGAGAAGGAAACGGCCACTTACTTTGTTCCAAGAAAACCCCAAATGGGGCTCCAGAGAGTCAGACACGACTGAAGTGACTGAACAACCACCAAAATAAATAGACTGGACAGGGTATTATTATCATCTTGCCCACGGCACAGCCCAGCCCAGCCCCAAGAACATGGTAGGTGTTCTCTAAGTGCTGGTCGCTGCTCCATCCTGGGAGCTTCATGTGCCTGGTCTCCAGGCACTAGAAGTGGAGAAGCTGTTTGCTTCTGGGGATTAGCAGCATTGGAAATGCCAACCAGATCCACCCAAGGGCAGAAGGAGCCTCCTGGGTTTCCCCGGGAGGCTGAAGACCCCGAAGCCATTGCTTGACTTAGTACAATCACACAGAAGTGTGGTAGGCCCGATGTGACCTCAGTGCTGAGCTCCCACCTTTGGGCCAGTGGTGTTGTAGAAAGGATTCCTGCTGTGCTCGGGAGACAAAGGGAGCTGGGCGGCCAGCTTGCTTGGAGTGACTGAGGAGTGGCTTCCCCTGCCTAGGCCCTGTCCTATGGGTCCTCTGGCCTGGGGAAGTAGCCGCCTCCCTGTCTGGTCCTGAAACAGGAACCCTGCTTTTTCATTTCTTCCCCCCTTTGCCCATTTTATTATTTCCAGCATTGTCCTCCTGAGCATCCCTGGATGAAGGCCTGCTGTATTTTCAGCTGGTGTCATTCATTTTTATGGCACCATCCACCTGCCCCGCGTCCTGGGGGGGGGGGGGGGGTGGAGGGGATGCACGAAGTCTTTTTCCTGGTGGCCTGCACTACGAAGAAGGGCTCATCTCTTCGTAGCCATCTCCATCTCTTTCCTAGAGCTTTTCCTAAATGTGCCTGGCAGCCGCTCTCGTTGGACTTGGAAGCAGAAATGACCAGCCCGTGACCCTTGATCCAAAGGGGCTTGTGGTCATCAGATCGTGGACATGGGCCAATAGCTAGCGTCTGTGTGGTACCCAGAGGAGCCTGGGGCTGGGTGCTGTCTTCCTCTTTACAGATGAGGAATCTGAGGCCCAGAGAGATTGGTTTGTCCGGTCACACAGCTAGTAGGCAGGATTTGCCTCAGGCCTCCTTTGACAGGTGAGGAAGCTGAGACACAGAGGGTTTGAGAGCTTTGCCTGATATCAGGGCCGTGAGGCTGGCGTCTCCAAGGGCTGCTGCTCCTCCCTTGGGCTGTCGCTGAGGGGAGAGAGAAGGTCAAGCAGGCCCTGCCACAGAGATTTTTTCCTACCTCGAGAGACTCTTCCTGGCCAGACAGTGCCCGGGCCTGCTGGGCCATCCAGGTCCCTTCCTTGGAGCATGCAGAATCCCATCACCCATCCTTCTCAAGGCTACCTAGCACTTTGCACCCACTCCTTGGTGCTTCACAAATTGTTTTTTGGGTTATTCCTTTTTTCTTTTTTTTCAAATACACACAAAAATTATTTTTTAATAATTGTTTTCTGGGGGGCAGCTGGGTAGCTCAGTGGATTGAGAACCAGGCCTAGAGACGGGAGGTCCTAGGTCCAAATCTGGCCTCAGCCACTTCCTAGCTGTGTGACCCTGGGCATATTTAACCCCCATGGCCTAGCCCTGACCACTCTTCTGCCTTGGAGCCAATACACAGTATTGACTCCAAGATGGAAGGTGAGGGTTTTTAAAAAATAATTATAATAATTGTTTTCTGACCTATGGCGATCCCAATTCTCCTCATTATCCCTTCTCCTAGATGGTAAATTAATCTGTCGTGGGTTATTCCAGTGCTGTTGTACAACATATCCCTGTATTCCTCATGGCAAGCACGTACAAAACAAGTGATTTCTTTATCAGTGATTGTCAGGACTAATCACCTGTGGAAGCTCGGTCTGGGCCCCTGGCCGAGATCCGGACCCCCACCATGAAACAAGGCCAAGTGGAAAGACCACTGCCCTGCTGTGTGAGAGCACTCACGGCTGGGGAAGGCTTTCGCTGGGGCGTGGGGGAAAGATCGGCCTCCGGGGACTCCAGCTCTGCACCAGAGGCCCCCAGCCTCGGTGGTTCCCTGAGGCCCCAGCTGGTCTCTAGAGCCTGGAGAGACGTGCGGAGGAGCCGACCCAGTCACGGGCACGAGGGGTGGGAGGAAAACAAGCAAGACAATGTGGCCACCATGAGGTCCGCCTGTGGGGTGACTGAGAGCGAGGATGGCCCGGTGCCCAATCAGGGCACCTCCAAGGGCTGAGCCAACACCGCAGGCGTCCCCAGGTTCACCCCGATGTCTCCTAAGCTGCCAGCGTGCTCTGGCGTATCAGGCTGTCGTCAGTCTGTGGACCCTTGTAGAGCACCACCGTGTCTCCCTTGATGGGAAAGGGAGGGAGGGTGTGTCAGACACTGGGCTAAGGGCTTTAAAGCAAGGGGCTGCGGACGTGCTGGTATTATTGTACCGATGAGGAAACAGGCAGACCAAGCTTAAGTGACTAGCCCAGAATCACACAGCTGGGATGTGTCAGAGGCCAGAGCTGAACTCAGAACCCTGATAGAATGTGGGCTTCTCAAGGCCACGGAGGATTTCATTTTTGGCCCATCACGGGGGCTTAATAAGCACTCACACCCCGACCCCCAGCTATGGTGCTAATGTCTCCAGGAGCCCAGGAGGGTGGGGACAGACGATGGCAAAGGCTTGTTTCAGCCCTCTTGACATGGTTCAGTGGCAGAGCTTTCACAGGCTATTCCATGGTTCATTCTGTCAACAGGGGCTTATTTGGGGTTGGGTGTGCCTCCTGGGTGGGGAAGAAAAGAACCATCCTGGGGAAGTCCAGTCAGGAGAGCCCCCGGCAGAGAGCATGTGTCCCCCAGATCTCCCGCAGGGGCTCTTCACCTCGAGGTTTCACCATGCTGGAGGAGCTGGGGGAGGGGGTTTCCTGGAGATGTTGTGGAAACAGTCAGGCCTCTGGGCAGGCCCGGTGCCCTCCTCCTTCCTTTTCCTTGGCCCCTCCAAAAATCTCTCTATTTATCTCTTTTGGTAGCCAAACTTTTCATGGAGCAACGGCACCTCAAAGAAGCACGCTTCTGCATCCAGGAGGCGTCGAGCCTCTTCCCCACATCTTATTATGTGATCTACATGCGGGGGAGACTGGAAGAGATGAAAGGCAATTTAGAGGAGGCAAAGCAACTGTACAATGAAGCCTTGACCGTGAATCCTAATGGGGTGAAAATCATGCACAGCCTGGTAAGTCTGTGGAGCCACGCTCCCTGCTTGCTCTTTTCTGCCCTTCCTCCAGAGCTCCGGAGCCTGCCCCAGGGCCTTTCTGAGGAGGGGAGGGGAGCAGCCTGGGGGCCCTGGGCTGGAACCCCAGAGGCTCTCTGCTCTAGCTGCTGGCACTATCATTTACTTTATTCACTTTGAGGTTGTTTTGTTTTTTAACCCTTCTGTCTTAGAATCACTGCTGTATTGGTTCCAAGGCAGAAGAGCAGTAAGGGCTAGGCAGGCAATGGGGGGGTGGGGGGGTGGGGGGGAGGTAAGTGACTTGCCCAGGGCCACACTGCTGGGAAGTGTCTGAGGCCACATTTGAGCCTGGGATCTCCCACCTCCAGGCCTGGCTCTCCATCCACTGAGCCACCTAGCTGCCCCCAAGGTTGATTTTTGTGACAGCTAAAGCCAAGCACTTGTATTTTCTGGGGCAGCAGGCCCAACCTTCTTTCCTGTTCATGACACAATAGGCAATGTTTATTCCCTTAAGTGGGCTCCTCACTCCCTCTCCTGCCAACATTCTCTTTCTGGCTGTGGAACTGGAAGGGAACAACAAGGTAGTTTGGGACACTAGAAGTCATTCTTTTTCTCTGGAATCCCCTAGGCTTTAGCATGGTCCTGAGGTTTGGTCTGGAAAGCAGTCGGGTGATAAGTTGCTTCATCATTAGAGCTTGGCCAATCCTCAGTTTGAGCCTGGAAGTTGGATCCTAGAGTGCTAAGGCTGAAGGGACCCCACTTTATAGATGAGGAGACTGAGGCTCAGGAGGTGCTGAAGTGTACAAGGTCCCACAGGGAGACTATCCAAGACAGCCTTTACCTTGTGGAGGATCCGAGGCTTCTCACTTGTTTCTGGCCAGAACTGAGGATGTTGTCCAGACCGCCGTGGTTTCACCGTGGAGTCGGCGACTTCAGTCAGGGCTCTTGTCTTGCTAAGCAGCCTAGGATTTCAGCAGAACCGGGTGCCTTTCCCCCCCCCCCCCCCACATGGGAAAAGGTGAGCCTGGGCAGGGGGCCTAATAGCTCCTTCAGGGCTCAGATGGGCAGCTGGGGGCATCAGAATGCCAGACGTCCCGGACGAGCTGGCCTTATGGGCCCTTGCAGAGCAGGGGCTCACCATGGTCCTGGTGGGCAACAGCCGAGGAGCCGGCCCTGGCCTGAGAGTAGCGTGAGAGTCACAGTGGGGCTGGGGGTCAGGAGACTGAGCGTCAGCCCTGGTTTCATTCCAGAGGCCTCCTCTGCCCTGCTTCCATCACCTTCCACGGATGCAGATGACTTTGGAGATAATGAAGCTTTTCCCATCACTTACCAGGATTGTTGTAGAGAAGCAAAGACAGCAAAACATTGAGAAAAGTTCAGAGCACCACCCATCCAGAAGGGCTCATTACCCAGGAGCCTGCAGTCTGGGATGTGCAGCATTCTCTTCCCTAATTTCCATGGAAACCTGAAAGGGCCTGGAAAAGAGAACCACAGCCCCCTTGATTCTAGTGCTGCTCCCGCTTTCCTGGAGGCCCCATAGCTTTGGCATGAGTCCATTTGCTGGTGAATTAGAGGCCGAAGTGATTTGTCCTCTGGATCACTGCCCCTTACATCCCTGCCCATTTCTATCACAGCTTGGTCGCCCTCCTTCCCACCCTCAGGCTTTAGCCTGATTGGAGAGAGCTGGAATGTGGGTGCTGCCGTGTGCCAAGGCCAGCGAGGTGAATGTTTTGCAGTATTCACAGAGGTGAGCCTCTCCTCTTGATTCTGGAGCAGGCAAAGCCCAGAGAAAGCCCATAATAAGTACAATTTGGAGGTAACAAGGCACTATTTTTCATCTTTCCTTATTGTTTGTCACTATCTTCAAGGAACTGGAGTTCTTTTCAAGGGGAGGTCTCCATGGTAACAGAATCCCTATCCCTAGCAGCTCCGCTCCCTGCAGACAGCTTCTGGAGAGCCTCCTTTTGGTGTCTGTGGGCACATTTATTTAAGAGAACTAAAGAGACATCACAGGATGGGGCCCAACCTCTCGAAGGGGAGTGCAAAGAGGCCAGGATGCAAAGGGCTACGCCACACAGAGGTGCTTGTCTAGCCACTGGGCTTTTTGAGGAGGAGGGTGCCACAGTCAAACTATTTCCGGAAAATCATTTTGGCTGCCAAGTGGAGGCTGGATTGGATGGGAAGGCAGGAAGCCAGAAGACCCAGTTTTAGTGCAGGACAAAAGGAGGGGGTCTCTGCTGGGCTCGTGGCTCTGTGAGGGAAGCACAGGAGGCCTAGATGAGAAAGTAGAAACAGACTTTGGGGACGGAGGGGTGTGTGTGGTGTGACTGTGAGGAGGGGGCGGCAGCTAAAGATGGCTGGGATCAGACTAGGCCCCCTGGGGTGATGGTCTGCTGGCTTCTGTACACATGGCGTCCATGATGCTTCCCGACAGACAGAAGGAGGCTTGGCGGGGGCTGGCGCTGGGTCCCCAGCACCTAGCCCAGGTAGTAGGTGCTTCAGTAAGCATTTGCTGACTGACAAATGGAGCTCCATAGGCTTGTGGCTTTCAGAAAGCGTTCTGCATCAGTCCAGTGAGGCTAGGCCCGTGTGCTCTCTCCCTCACGCTTGAGGAGACCTTAGGAAGCCTTTGCTTGGAGGCCTTCAGGGAGGGTATCCCACCTCTTCCCACAGTCCTTGCGTTGGGAAGCAGCTCGCCGGCCTTGGGGTGCTTTTCCAGGCACAGGGCCTAGGAGGCCTCTTTGCTGTGTTAGCCCGCTGACTGCAGAGGGGCCCTCCGAGGCCCAGTGAGCCTTCCTCTCCCATGAGGGCACTTCCGCTCCCCTGGCCTTCTTTTCTCCTGAATCACTCCTCGTGGCAGACACTGGACCCTTCCTGGACGGGGCGCCACGAAGGGATGGAGCAGGCACACCGCCATTTTGACACTCTTCGGCTTCCGTTGATTTAATCTCTAAAATGAGGGTAATAATAGCACCTTCCTCCTATTAGGGCACGAGAGCCCTGCCAACTCAAAGTTGTCTGATGTACATTCCCTGTTCCGGGAAATAGCTAGACTTTGGATTTCTGAGAAGTGGTAATAAGAAAGATTCCTCTTTTAAAACCCTTACTTTCCGTCTTAGAAGCAATACTGCGCATTATTGGTTCCAAGGCCAAAGAACAGAAAGGGCTAAGGCAATGAAGGTTAAATGACTCATCCACAGTCACGCTGCTAGGAAGTGTCTGAGGTCACATTTGAATCCAGGACCTCCAGATTTGGCCTCCAGGCCTGGCTGTCAATCCCTTGAGCCCCCTTGCTGCCCCACAGTGATTCCTTTTCGACTTAACCTTTTGAAACGTCAGGTGCTGTGCTGTCCTCCACCCAGTCTCCATTAACACGAGCCATGCTTATACATGTTTATACATGTCTTGGTCCCCATGGTGGCACCAGCTCCTGCCCCTCTGGGGAAGGCCCTGAGCAGCGAGGCTGGGCTGGGGAGCTCTCCCCCACGCCCCTGAGGACCCAGCTCCCGGTTGCCTGGGATTCCGAACAGTAAAGAGAAGGCCTTGACCACCAGGGAAGTGAAAAGAGCTTCGGTCAATCCTCCCAAGGGAGGCCTGTGGAAGCTGCTCACGAGGCCCCGCTTGGGAGGGCAGGAGGTGAGGAGCCCGAGGTGGTCACGGGGTGCTGAAGAGCTCGCCGCCCAGCTGCTGGGGAAGGGATCTGTGGTCTTTGGGCGGCCGGCCAGGGGGATTGCTTCTCAGTCAGCCCTGTATTGGTCCCCCTTTCCCTCGGCCACAGGCGCTCTCTTCTCTGCCTGCCCCATTAGGGAGGTCCCTGGCACTGGCTCGGATGGGCCCAGGGGATCTGGGTGGGGGTGGGGGGTGGAAGCAGCTTTAGCAGTACCCCGCACCATGCCGGAACTCTGTGGCCCAGCCAGCCAGCCAGCCTGCCTTCACAGAAGCCCCCAAAGCTTCTAATTTCATTGGAGGGGACGGTTTGTGCTTTCAAGTATTGATCTCTCTCTCATGTTCCTTCCCAAATCAGACTCCATAATACCCAATTATCTTGGGGAGCTCAAAGGGGGGGCTTCTGTGTCTAAAATCCCAGGAGCCAGACTTGCTCTCTGGCTCAGCCAGAAAGCCCTCCCTCACCCGCCTAGGGCCACAGGTCGGGGCTTCATGCCTGGACAAGTCAGCCCAGCAGTGTCCATCCCTGAGTGCCCATGGGCCCTGGTGATGTGCAGCCTTTTGGATGCCAAGGGAAAAGGCCAACGGGCAAACGGCTTTGTACAAAAGCGAATGGAGGGATCTCAGAGGGAAGGCAAGAACAAGAAGAGGAACTGAAGAGCCACTAGCCGGCTCAGTGGATAGAGCCAGGCCTGCAGGCCCGAGGATCTTCAGATCGGACCTCAGGCACTTTCCATCTGGATGACCTTGGACGAGTCATTTATCCTGTGGCCTATCCCTCAGTGATCTTCTGCCTGGAAACAGACACTCAATAACAATTCCAAGAGAGAGGGTCTTAAAATTAAAAAGAAAAAGAAAAAATGTCACAGAAGGGGCCAAAGGGAAATTGTGGGAAGGGCTTTCTTTCCTCTCATGCCCTCTGGTCATGTAGCCTGGGAGAGAGGGGCCTGGGGCCCCCCAGCTTCACCCCCTTCCTGCCATTCTGGCGGCCCAGGAGCTGAGGCTGAGGATCCCCCACCCCGCTCCCCAGGTCTGACTGATGTTAGACGGAAGGACATCGGGCTCCAGCTTAGGAGGTGGGAGTTCATGCCCATTCAGGGCTCGGTCAGCTTTGTGCCAGCTTGGAGGAGCTCCGTATACCAGAGTGTGGGGCTTTGAAAGGAGCAAAGGATGAGTTTCTCTGATAAAAAAAAAGAATATTTTTACTTATTAAAAAATCAACTTCTAATTATTACATGGATCAGTATTGCAGGAACCAGTTCACTTGAAATTGTTGACAATTGAGATCTTAAGAGAAGGCCATCTTTGTATTTCCTTTTGAGGCCCCTGCAGCTGTCTGGTAGTTGGGTATGAAGTAGGAGAAGGAAGAAGAGTTTCCATCAGTGATAGTTAGGCACAATTTAGGGTTCACTTGTGGTCCACTCATTTTTTATGACAATAAATCCCTCCTGACTAATCCTCTGAGCAGCCAAAAATGAACATGGATCTTAACCGCCCCTGCCTGAGCCCTAAGCCGTCCTGTCATCTCCAGGAGGCAGGCCCTTTGCTTTCATGCTGCCCCAGGTATCGTGGGTCACGGAGCAGAGACAGCCCGGAGCCCTATCTGGCCTGGGCAGAACCGTGAGGCTGCCGCAGACACCTTCCTTTCCTTGCTCCTGTGCCCCTCTCGCCGCTCCCCAGGCTTATTCGGGGGCCCATTCCCCGGGTCTCGGGGGCCATGATTCCAACATGACATGGCTGGATTGGGGGGTCAGGGGCTACAGTCTAGACCCTCCTCCTCTTACTTCAGCCCCGTAAGCCAAGGTGGAGGCTAGATGACCTCTAAGGCCCCTCTCCGAGACTGTGAATCCAGGGAAGGGACTGATCCTCACCCGGTTGGCATCGGCACTTCCATAGGGAGTGTGTAGAGGCTGAAAAGCCCAGAACCCTAAAGCAGTGCCTTTGTGATGGTGGAGCTTCAGGAACCCCCCCCCCCAAGGAGCTGGCAGAGAGGCCTTTTGTGGCAGGAGGGCTTTCTGGAAACCCCCAGCTCACAGCACGTAGGGACCCCCCAGTTTTACCTCTGAGATCAAGCCAGCCCTAAGAAAGCCAAGGGCCGTAGCCCCAGTCAGCCGTTCCCTGAAAGGTCTTGTACGCTTCTTTCCCTCTTCCCGCCGTCACAGGTCACCTTCTTCAGGAGTCTGTGCCTTCAGAGGCAGCTAACTGGGTGACCCTGGACAAGTCACTGAACTCCCATTGCTTCGCCCTTACCTACCTGTCTTGGAATTGTTTCTTGGTCAGAAAAGAAGGCTTTGGAGATGCTATCTAGGAAGCCTGGGGGCTATTCCTTCTGCACCGTGGAAACCAGGGGTTTCCTCTCCCCAACTGTAAATGGAGCCCTCGTGAGCTCCCCTGTACCCCAGCCGTGCCGCACATAAAAACGTACCCGGCCTTGTCTTCTGTGCCTGCCCACCTTCCTCCCCCAGTCCTGAATCATGACATCAAACTTTCCCGCTTCCCTGCCTCCGGATCCCTCTGGCAGCCGTGGAAGACCAAGGTTTCCTTCCCCCGTCTTCAGAGGGCCTTTCCTGGGCCTCTCTGGTGTCCTCTCTGCTGCCCACCCCGAGCCAGCAGTCTGGAAAATGCATCCGACGTGGGGCCCTGCTTTGGAGTGGGGGGGGGGGTCACTTTTACTGTGGATTTCATGGACGCAGACTCAGGTTTAAAAAGGAATCCCAAAGCTTTGGGTCGTTTGGTTGTTTCAGGACATCTGAAGGCAGGGCCACCCCTTCCAACCCCCTCATTTTACGGGGGAGGAAACTGAAACTAGGCCCTGGAATGGGAAGGGACAACGTGGAGATCTGAACCCAGCACTCATTCCACAGCCTGGCCCTCAAAATCATCTTCTCCAAAGAGAATCCGAATCAGGAACTAGCTGTCGAAGCCGACGGCCTGGCCCTCTTAGCCTAGCTCTGGGGTTAACGTGATGGAAATGGGACTAGAAAGCCTCGTCTCCTCTGAGGAAAATACAGCCCGGCCAGGGAGCCCAGTGGAGAGAGCACCCAACCTGGACGTGGGAGGCCTGGGGTTCAACTGTGGCCTCAGACGCTTTCTAGCTGGGTGACTAGGTGGGTCCCTTCACCCCATTGCCTGGTCCTCCCTCCGGCTCTCCTGCCTTAGAGCTGATACCAAGACAGACGGCGCGACCTGCGCTGCCACCCGCCGCCTCCAGACCCTCCCTCGGGGTCCACGAAGGGAAGGCTGGGCCTGGGTCGGATCGCCAGCTGGCCCCGGCACACTCGCCCTGCTTGCTCCGCCTCGACCTCCTGCCCAGGCACCTTAGGAGCGAGGCCGCCGGAGCTGCCCGGGAGGCGGGGGACCCTCGAGAGCGGAGAGCATTGGGAGCCTGTGGCTTGTAGGAGCCCCAGAAGGCTGGGCTGCCCTGGAAGGAGGGCCTCCTGGGTCCCGAGAGGACGCTTTGGCTTCCCCTAGTGTCTCCGGGACTTGGGCACGCCGCGGAGCTTCGGGGCCTGGCTGGAGAGGCCTGCAGCCTCCGTCCTTGCCGGCCCGGGGAGGCCGCCAGGCAGGAGGACGCATCCGAGGCCTTGCTGAGCCACCAGCTACCTCCGGCATCTTGCCAGTCCTGGGTCCGAGGGACTAAGGCGCCGGAGGTGCTGCGCTCTCCCACCTGCCCATTGACCACGGGCGCTTCCCAGCTGGGATTCCAGAAGCGCCGCTTGGTGGAGGAGACAACAAGGGCAGAGCGGGGCCGAGCCGGTCCCTGGGCTGGCCTGGGCCGTGCATGCGGGCTGGGAGGGGGCAGGTGAGCGTGGGGCAGAGCAGCGTTCAGGGCTCACAGATCCCCTGTGCAGAGAAGCCCTCCCAGACCTCTCCTGCCCTGCTCCCTCCGAGCTTGACCAGCCTTGCCTCTGGCAGATCCCGTAGTCCAGCTGGAGAGGGTGGTCCGGACTCTCAGGAATGTGCCTTGAGCTCAGAAGAAAAAATTCCCAAAATAACTTTTATAAATAACCAGCTCCCAACCGCCCCCCCCTCCCCAGCCTCTCTCCCTAGGCAGCTCCCAACCGCCCCCCCCTCCCCAGCCTCTCTCCCTAGGCAGCTCCCAGCCCCCCCCCAGCCTCTCTCCCTAGGCAGCTCCCAGCCCCCCCCAGCTTCTTTCCCTAGGCAGCTCCCAGCCCCCCCCCAGCCTCTCTCCCTAGGCAGCTCCCAGCCAGCCCCCCCCCTCCCCAGCCTCTCTCCCTAGGCAGCTCCCAGCCCCCCCCCAGCTTCTTTCCCTAGGCAGCTCCCAGCCCCCCCCAGCCTCTCTCCCTAGGCAGCTCCCAGCCAGCCCCCCCTCCCCAGCCTCTCTCCCTAGGCAGCTCCCAGCCCCCCCCAGCCTCTCTCCCTAGGCAGCTCCCAGCCCCCCCCAGCTTCTTTCCCTAGGCAGCTCCCAGCCCCCCCCCCAGCTTCTCTCCCTAAGCAGCTCCCAGCCGTCCCCCCCCCCTCCCCAGCCTCTCTCCCTAGGCAGCTCCCAGCCCCCCCCAGCCTCTCTCCCTAGGCAGCTCCCAGCCCCCCCCCAGCTTCTTTCCCTAGGCAGCTCCCAGCCCCCCCCCAGCTTCTCTCCCTAAGCAGCTCCCAGCCGTCCCCCCCCCCTCCCCAGCCTCTCTCCCTAGGCAGCTCCCAGCCCCCCCAGCCTCTCTCCCTAGGCAGCTCCCAGCCGGCCCCCAGCGGCCCCCACCGCCCTGGCCTCTCTCCCAGGGCCAGCCTGCAGCGGGCTGGCCGGACCCAAGAAGCTCTGAGAGAAAGGGCAGGCCAAGATGCGTTTCCATCCCTTCCCAGGAGGCATTTGCTTTTTAAAAACAAGGCCTGCAGAGGGCCGTGCTTAACCCAAAGGAAGGAAGCCCGAATTGGCCGGGTTTCTGTCGCCGCCGAGGAAGCCTCCAGGACGAAGGGCCTGTTCTGGGAGCAGCTCTTGAGACTCCTGAGGCTTCCTTTCCAGCCCGGTACATCCAGGGAGCCGCAGGCACCGAGGCTCGAGGACTGTACGCGCTACCGTGGGGGGCACGTCTACCAGCAGCCGGAGTGGAGGAAGGCTTCATGTAGGAGGCGGCTGGGAGGACACTGGGAAGCAGAGACGCTGAGGAAGAGCACAGAGAGGGTTTCAGCGGCCCACAAGACGCCTGGTGTTGGATCCCTGCACTGTGCCCCGGGGACGTGGAACGGGGAGGCTCTTGAGGCGGGCAGAGGATGGAGGCCTCCATGAAGAGAGCAGAGTGGAAGAAGCAGGCCCGAGGGGGGCCGTAGAGCTGGGAACGCCTTGATTTGTCCGGGGAAGGGCTGTGGGGAACCCAGGAGCAGGCCGGGGACAGGCTGGGGGCGGCGGGCTGGACGCTCGGTTTGGAGACGTCCAGTTTGAAATGCCCAAAAGGCAGTTGGAGTTGTGCTCCAGAATCCGGAGAGTGCCGGTGGGGACGTAGCTGGAGGTAGGAGCCCTGAGATCACAGCTGAGAGACTTGAGTGAGAGGAGCCCCGGGGGACCCACCGGCCTGGCTGCCCCAGGGAGAGCACAGGCCACGCTGAGCCCGGCCCTCCTCCAACACCAGCCACTCCCGCTCTGTTTTCTTTTTCATTTAAACCCTTTCCTTCTGTCTAGGCAGAAGAGAGGCAAGGGCTCGGCCACTGGGCTTCAGTGACTTGCCCAGGATCACACGGCTAGGGTGTATCTGAGGTCACATCTGAACCCAGAACTTGCAGACCTGGTGCTCCATCCGCTGTGCTCCTGAGCGGGCCCTACCCGCTCTGCTCAGGCAGTTGAAGAGGCGGCATTACCTCAAGGCAAAAAGGCTGGAGGACCTGGACTGTGGATTCACGCTCTGCCGCCAGGCTCATTCACTCTGGATCCTGGGCAAGTCAAGTCACTGCTGCTGCTGCTGCAGGGAACTCTGGTGCCGATCAGAAAAGTGACCTTCCAGCGCGGAGAGGAGGGGCCAAATCGCCTCCCGGGGGTGCAGAAGGGGACAGAGAAAAGCTGCGGGCCATGG
Source organism: Monodelphis domestica (assembly GCF_027887165.1). Classification (NCBI taxonomy): domain Eukaryota; kingdom Metazoa; phylum Chordata; class Mammalia; order Didelphimorphia; family Didelphidae; genus Monodelphis; species Monodelphis domestica. The sequence continues at coordinate 660,173,400 of NC_077227.1, read as the reverse complement.
GCAGGCCCCAAATGGCGCGGAGCCGGCTCCTTGGGTCCAGTCAGCCCAGACTGTGCTTGAGAGCAGCATCTCTGACCTCTGCTCCCAGGACTGGAGGAAAAGGAAGGAGGCGAGCTTTAGCCCTGGAGCCCTCAGCGGTGGAGGCAGCCTCCAAGAAAGGCCTGGGGAGGGCTCGGGCCCAACCTCGGAGGGTCCCGGGACTCGGAGACATTCCTGCTGGAGGAGACGCAGGGCAGAGGCAGCGCCCCTTCCCTTGGCCCCCCTCGCTGGGTCCTCCCCGGCCACATCCCTGGACGTGCCCATGGCATTCCACGAGGGCCGTGCCGGACTCAGCTGGTGCTTGGTCACCCTGGCAGGCCTTTCTGGCCCTGCGCACCCACCGCGCTGCCGTCGGAGTTTGATGAGGGCACTCGCTCAGCGGCAGCACCCCCGGCCCGCTTGGGATGGGGCAGGAGCTGGGCGGCAAGCGTCGGGGGCCCGCCTGGCACGGATGGGCCGCTTCACACGAAGCGTTCTCGCAGGCTGAAGGCTGTCTTGGTGTCAGCCCATACGGGGAGGGGGCCTGGCGGGCGGTGTGGGGAACCCGGGCCCTCCTCAGCTGGTGCCGGCAGGGGCAGGGGAGCCTTTACTCCGCAGAGGCCGAGAGAACGGACGTGAATGAGCATTCGTAGCCCAGCCTTCCTGCCCCTCCGAGCCTGACGCCACACAGCTTTCTGCCCTGTTCTGACCCTGTCCTTGCAGCTTGTCCAGCCAAATGGGACCAGCCGTCTGAGCCCAAGAGGAGGGTCTCAAAGCAGAGCTTCTGCCGTGCTCCTTATGACATGATGCTCCTGTATCTCCCGACAGGTCTCCATAGCAACCGAGGCACCCAATTCCAGCTTTGGGAAGCGGGGAGGGAGGGGGTGAAATGTTCCAGCTAAAAATGTACATTGCCCATCAGTGGGCGGCCACAGAAGAAGCTTCTCCTGGCTGAATCGAAGGCAGCTTCCTGCCAGTGACTTAGATGCGTGCCCGGATGGCAGGCTCAGAACATTTGCAGATGACACAGAGTGGGGAGGGCTGGCGTCAGGCTCCAGAAAGATCTGGAGAAAGGAGAGCCTTTGTTCAAGTCTGAAAGGAGGAAATCTAGTAGAGACAAATGCAAAGTCTCACATCTGGGTTCAAAAAATCAACCCCATGGCTTAAAGATTGGGAGCGGAGGCGGGAGGAGAGCCTGGACAGAGCAGCCCATCTTCAAAAGGTCTAGGCGTCTCAGTGGACCACAAGCCCAAAGTGAGGCAGCAGTGGGATGTGACAGCCAAAGAAAAAGCTGATTCAGTCTTAGGCAGCACTGACAGACAGGATGTGTAAGACTAGTAGAGTGCTCGGCTCAGGTCTGGGTATCCAGTTTGAGGGAGGATTTTTTTTTATCCTTACCTTCCATCTTAGAATCAATACTGTCTATTGGTTCCAAGGTAGAAGAGGTATAAAGGCTAGGCAATGGAGGTTGAGTGACTTGCCCAGGGTGACAGCTACAAGTGCCTGAAACTATATTTGAACCCAGGACCTCCCATCTTTAGGCCTGGCTCTCAATCCACTGAGCCACCCAGCTGCCCCTTGGGGAGGATATTGATAGCAAGAAAAGGGTCCAGGGGGGTGTGACCAGGCTTGCAAAGGACCTCGAGACAAGGAATACTTATAATTATATACAGAAATAATGTAAAGGGAATAAATACCAAGTTGTTCTTTACAGGATTAGCAGTTGAGGGAATTGGGAAAAGCACCATGTGGCAAGTGGTACCTGAGCAGCACCTTGAAGGAAGAGGGAGATTCCAGGAGGCAGAAGTAAGGAGATAGCAAGGGCGAAGGCCCAGAGGTAGGGGCGCCCTAAGTAGGAACAGAAAGGGGGGTCGGGGCCAGGCTGTTCACCACCTCGCTCGTGAGCACGGCAGCACTTCTGTGTGGGATTCCAGAGCCGCTGGAACTGCCCGAATCAGGAAGTGCCGTGGCTGCAGGTCCCTTAAGGGAATCCTTTTGGCAGCATTCTAGAGGACAAGGTGAAGTGGCAGAGAGAGCAGGCAGGAGAACCAGGCAGGAGGCCCCTTCAGTCGTGCCGTGGGCAGAGCCAGGGAGGGTCTGAGCTCAAGTGGTTCCCGAGTGAACGGAATGGAGGGGCGGGAGGAGGGCCAGAAAACCAAGAGGAGGAATCTGGAGGACCCAGGGAACTGTGGCGGGAAAGTTCAAACAACTTGATGGGGTTTAAGGAGGAAATGCTGCTCGCCGCTTTGGACCCGACACCGCCCACCGAGAAATGTCTAAATCGCCAGTGGCGGCTCCCTTGGGCTCTTTGCACCCAGCACCGCACGCTCACAGGGTACCCACTGACTGGAGATGAGAACGTCGTGGAAGCCCAGGAAGGCCACAGGAAGCCAGAGGAGGGGGCTCGGGACAGTCTGGGAGAAGCAAGGGGCGGCCACCAGAAGGGTGCGCGGTGTCCTGGCAGCCCAGCCTGAGGACAAAGCAGCCACCAAAGCGGGCGAGGACAAGGCATCCCGTGCCGTCTCCTCGGTGCCAAAGAACGAGAATCGAGAGCCCGCCGGGAGCAGCAGCACATCAGGGAGCTGGGCGAGGGAAGGAGTCCAGCGCCAGCATTCGCACAAGCACTCTGGAGAGGCACCCTAGGGAGGAGCGGGGAAGATGGGCACACCCAGGCTGAGAGCCCCTGGCGCTCGCCCGGGCGGCTCTCAGCCAGTGACAGCACAGCAGAACCCTGGAGCTCAGCTCTTCCCGACTCCCAAGGCCAGTGCGCTGACCGCTGGCCCGCCCGGCCGCCTAGGAGCCACAGAAGCGTCCCTTGTGCTGCTGAGCTTGGAAAGATAAGCGTTCTGGAAGGTGAAACTGCAGGAAGAATGGATTCCAGGCGTGAGGGAGGGCAGCCAATGCCCAGCCGAGGCGGCCGGGGAAAGTCTCAGGTGGTCTCCACAGAGAACTGCTCTAGTGGGCCAGAATGGAGGCGAGGCGCCCCGCTGCAGCAGGGGTCTATTGGAGGTGAGGGAGTGCCTCCCAAAGCCCCGGGGTCCCCGGGTCCCCGTGCCGCGCGTCACCTTGTCGTCTGCTTGCTTTGCAGGGTCTCATGCTCAGCAGACAGGGGCGGCAGGACCTGGCCCAGAAGGTGCTGAGAGACGCTATCCAGATCCAGAGCACCAGCCACAAGGCATGGAACGGCCTCGGTGAAGTCCTGCGGGCCCAGGGCAAGAACGAAGCCGCCGTGGAATGCTTCCTCACCGCCCTCGACCTGGAGGCCAGCAGCCCCATCGTCCCCTTCACCGTCATCCCCCGGGAGCTCTGAGCGAGGCCGGGCGCCGAGGGGCTCCGTGCCCAGCTGGGGCGGGAGCTAGAGGATAGCCAAAGGGAATGTCACTCTGGAGCCTGGCATCCAAAACACGTGCTGTGCCCCTTTGGGCTCCAAGGGAAAGGATTAGATTTAGCCTGGCTGATGCCGCCTTGTCTCTATGGTTGGGGGAGAGGAAAGGGGGGGGGGTGTGTGCGTATGTATGTGTGTGCACGCACATGTGTGCTGGGACTGTATGTAGTCCATATCTGTATTGTGCATATGTGTGCTGGGCTGTGCATGTATTCCGTATCTGTGTTCTACACGTGTGTGTACATATGTGTGCTGGGACGGTGCCTTATTATGCATGTGTGTGCATATATGTGCTGGGACTGTGTGCATGCTATATCCGTAGTCTGCATATGTGTGCTGAGGCTGTGTATGTATTCCATATCTGTGTTCTACACGTGTGTATACATATGTGTGCTGGGGTGGTGCCTGTATTCTGCATGTGTGTGCATATGTGTGCTGGGACTATGCAGGTATTCTGTGTCTGTATTCTACATGTGTGTACATGTGTGTGCTGGGACTGTGTATGTATTCCGTATCTGTATTCTGCATATGTGTGCTGGGACTATGTATGTATTCCATATCTGTATTCTACATGTGTATACATATGTGTGCTGGAACTGTGTATGTATTCCATATCTGTATTCGGCATGTGTGTGTGTGCATGTGTGTGCTGGGACTGTATGTATTCCACATCTGTGTTCTGCATGTGTGTGCCTATGTGTGCTGGGACTGTGTATGCATTCCATATCTGTATTCTGCATATGTGTGTGCCTATGTGTGCTGGGACTGTACGCATTCCCTCTGGATTCTGCATGCATGTGTGCGCATGTGCTGGGAGCGAATGTGGCTGTGGGGAACGTGTATCTATAAAAGTCCTCGGTGCCGTCTTCCCCCTTCTCCCACCCCCGGGAATCCATCCCAGATAGTCACGGTACGTTGATGTCCAACTCAGTCGCAAAAGCATGTCTTTAGTTCCAAAGCTAAGCTCTCTTCCTTTTCTATAGTGGGAGAAAACCAAAGATGTCTTCCCAGACGACCTCTTGGGGGGCGAGGGAAGGTCCTTTTTTTCTGCTTTTCCTGCCTTTGAAAGCCCAGGCGGGGAGATCTCTGCCTTGGCTTCTGAAGCTGCAGCAGGGTGTGACTCCATCAGGCCTCGGGAGATGCTGGTATCTTCATCCCTGGCCCCTCGCTAAGCGCGGATGGAAAGGAAGGGTTAGGAGGAGGAGGAGTATTGGGAGCTTTTAGCCCACAGAGGCTTGTGGTCATTGGACGGCCCCCGAGGCCGTGGGCATCAGAAGTATTCTCTTTTCTAAATGCTAGCTTGAAGTCATTTTGTGCTGCCCCCCCCCCCACGTTTGCCTTGGGGGTCCATGAAGTATTTAGACTCTTTCCTTCGGCCATGGACCGAGAGAGATGATCTGTAAGGAAAGTAGGGTCTCGGGTCTTCCCAGGGCCAGAAAAGGGGACAGAATTAGACATTGGAGACCTTCAGGACTTGGAATTTCTCAGGAGACGTCCTCCTTCTATCCCATTAAGATGACTGTCAGAAGTTTTCTCTTCTTTCTCATTCTCAAGACATGTCCTGAGGTGGAATCTTGAGTAGCACAATCGTATTTTGGATACTTGGTTTACTTAATATTTGGTTTCACACATGCACTTAACCCCAGGGGTCCTCCCAGACCTCCCACTCATCCCGTCCTCCGGGGCTCAAATGAGATGTATTTTTCCTAGAAACCCTCCTCTGGCTGAATTGCATGCCTTGGCCCCACAGAGTTGGGGTCGTTGGACCTACAGAAAGAGGCTCAGCCCACAGCACAGATTCCACCACAGGGCCAGGCCTTTATCTGAGCTCAGGATGCTATGCCTAGGCAGCTGGGAAATGTGGAACACAGCAGCAGAGGGAGGTGGGACTTCCTCTGCAATGAGAAGGAGGAGAGCAGGACCTTTGGAGAGGACACCTTCCACTTGGCCACATTCTGTACTGAGCGGCGGTCTGACTCCCCTGCCCCAGTGCTGGGCCTACTCCTTCTCCAAGGACAGTTCCTTTAGCTGAAGAGTTTGTCAAGCAGCCTAACTAGGCCCTATACAATAGGGCCGGGCATTTTCTGTATATTCTCAGATGAACCCAACAGCTCCCCCCGCCCATGGCCAGTGTTGGTATTGCCAGAACCATTCCTGGGTCCTTGAAGAGACCTAAGTTAGCCCCCAGAGCAAGGAGGGCTCCCTAAGCCATGTCCCCAGACTTAAGCTTGATGAGCTTTCTCTGGGGGAGCAGTGCCTTAATGTACATAGAAGATTCTCTTGTTTATCATAAACCAGGAAACTAGGAGGGATGGAAGTGAGGGGGCAAACGTTATTGGATGTCTTCCCTGGAGCGGGGACACCCCAAGATACGCTTTCAACCCCAGTCAGGCTCTTGAGCCGGGGATTGCTAGTCAACTCTGCAGGATATGCTGTCAACAGGCTACCTCTGGCCCAAGGCTCTCATCACCTTGAACGTCACTGTTGGCTGGAGGACAGACACACACACACACACACAGCCTCAGAAGCCAGCAAGTCCTAATCTTCCTCAAGTGAGAATTTCACTAAGTTCATTTCTATAAGCATTAGGGGGAGAAGTGGAGGGAATATTTTTTTTAAATCAGGTACAGTTTCTCTCCTTTTTCATGGAAATTGTAAGGAGCCTTGACTTTTTCCAGCCCAGCTTTTCCCCCTACTCTCCCGGCCTCCAACTCCCAAAGCTACAGGAACAGAAATGCTATGGGATGAGCCTCTCTAGAGGTACAGATGATCATTGAGCAAAAAACCCCGTCAGAAGCTCTGTCCTTTCCTGTCCAGCAAATTCTAGGACATTTTTCACAGGGGAAAAAAAGTCATGAATCTTCTTGCCTTTCCTGCATGAACCCCCCCCCCCCAAATCCTGTCTAGAAATAAGAAAGATACAGACACCTCAGGGTGGGTCATTATTTTGACTTTGATGTTGATCTTGGTTAAAAGCTTCTTGTCACTCTTCCTATATACAGAGATACATAGTACATGTATACATACATATGTGTATATATATGAGATAGAGATCTATTTTTGTTCTTAGAATTCTATTGTTTAAAAAAGAAAAAAGAAAAAAATGTACTACTGATTTACCTTGGGTTTTCCAAAGAGATGCTAATGATTGAATGATCATATTAAATAGGAAAAGCACCAAAATCCTGTTGTGTGTTTCATTTGACAATTCTCTAATCAGGCAAGTAGATGTGGCAAAGATTTTCCCAAAATGAATAGATCCTTTGGAGAGGGGGAAAGGTTCTGTTTTGATGAAGCTAGCAACAGCTTTCAGTAAAGTCTTCTCTGAATGTAGACTGCACACCCACCTTGGAGGGGCTGAGTCTATCTCCTTGGGGCCCTGACTCTCCAGCCTAAAACAATGAAACAACACAGCATTGAAATATGATATAAAATTGAGTGAGGGTAGGAAGAGTCCAGGAAAAGAGGGGATGGGTAGGCTGGGGGAAACTACAGGGAAGGTGATGACTTGAGCTGGACTTTGAGTTGGGGAGAGGGGAGAGCACAGCTTCCATGCATGGCTGTGTTGTGGGTGACAACAGCCAGACCTAGAGAAAAGGAAGCTTTGCTTATCTACGAAGTGGCTCTTTTGGTCCCTGAAAAACCTGAGTTTGTGGACATTTGTTTTACCTACATTTGGGAATAATTCAACAAGTATCATGTGTCTACTGTGAGCCACACCCTATACTAGATCCTTGAAGAGAGAAAGAATTATGTCTGCTCTCAAGAACTTTACATTTGGTAAGGAGGATACAACATATATAGCTGAGTAAATACAAAGTGTGTATGTAGGGAATAGAATACTGACCAATTAGAGCCCAGCTCTTAAGAGCATGTAACAGTGTGTTTGCTTGAGGCAATCCCCTGTGTGGACTTGGGAATTTTAAGATCATGAAAGCCCTAACAACTGGGGATGATCATCAAGAACCTTGTGATACCTGTGCCGTGCTTTGAAGGAAGCTAAGGAATTTTAACTGGGTCAAGGCATTATCTCTAGAGGAGACCCCAAAAAGGAGGTAGTCCATTAATTTATTCAAACTCACAAAGCAAGACTGGTTCATATTTGTTGATTATCATCAAGGGGAGAGCAGGATTCTCAAAAATGGGTTATACAATGAAAGGAAAAGTGTATGGGTGAAGGACATCAAAAAACACTCTAATATCATACTACCCAGGAGTTGCAAGCACAGGTTAGACCTGATAAGATATGCATCTGGCATTCACTGTGGTTTAGGAATGTAACCTAACCAGCAATAATTTTTCACTGAGACTGGCATTCATAAATTCTTTCATTAATAATAACCATTTTACTAGGTTCTATATAACTATAATATATTGATAAAATAACACATTGAAATTTGCGTTTCATAAAATGTTTTATTCATTTTATAATCATTACCTCATTTCACCCTCATACCTACCCCATAAGGTATATAGTATATAACCTCATTTCGCAGATTTAAAAATTGAGGCTCAGAGAGGTCTCAGTAGGAAAAGGGGCTCCAATTTGGGTTTTTAGACTCCTGCTGTTTTTCCCACTACCCTACAGTTTTATATTACCATCTTGCCTCCTGCTCCTTCATGAAGTTCCTTAGTTCTGTGTTCTTCAGTTGCAATGAAGAGAGCCCCATCTCTGCCCTCCTTTCAATACCAAATCTTTATGCTAGTAGACAACATGGTATATAGCATAAAGGGCACTGAGGCCAAAGTCCCAGCTTCAAGTCCCTCTTCTACTGGCCATGTTACTGTGGGCAAGTAGTTTTTTTGCTCCACACTTGTTTCCCCATCTGTAAAATGTATACAGCATCACCTTGTAACCCAACAACAAAGGGAAGAGGGTGTTGAGGTAGAACCAAATGGCCCTCTGAGGAGTACAAGACCTAGCTTGGGAAAGATGAAGGCTCTCCATCTCCACCTCCTGGCCTCCCTGGCTTTCTTCCAGCCTCAGCTAAAGTCTCTCCTCCGGCTTGAATCCTTTCCCAGTGCCCCTTCATCTTAATACCACTCCTCAGTTAATTATCTCCAATTAATCCCACCCATATCTGGTTCATCCACAGTTGTTTGCATTTTGTCTCCTCCATTAATTTCTTGAGAAAGTTTTCCCAGTTTCCCCCAAAAAGACCAGTATCAGACTACATTGGAAGTTCTGTGTTTAGTTCTAGAACCATAGGAAGGATTCTATTCCCCAGATCCTTTCTGTATGAAATCAGTTGAAGCAAATGGGGATGTTTAGCTTTAAGAAAAGAATGAAGAGTGAGGGTGGGGCAACATCATTGCAGTCTTGAGTAGGTGAAGAGTAGTTATCTGGGAAAGGAATTAGACTCATTCTGCTCAGCCCCAGAGAGAAGAATCAGGAGCTAGGAGCAGATGTTTCAAAAAGGGCAGTTTAAACCTGATGTTAGGAAAACAATTTCCTAACAACTAGGGCTGTCTAGAAATGGCACACACTGCCTGGGGAGCAGGTAGGATTCCCTTCCCGGGAAATCTTCAAACATATAATGTAGTATGGGGGATTCTTTGGGGCACGTGGGGAGTACAGATTGGTCACTGGTGTCCCCTCCCAATCTCAAACTCACTGATTCATGATCATTGGTAGTTCAGCTAAGCTCGGGTGCAGTTTTCAATGCACGTCCTCTCTCCCAGCCATTCTCTATTCCCCTTGACCCCAATCCATGACCACAACTGTGTTTAAGGGCCAATAACCATGACGTTTTGTGCCTTCCCTTCCTAGTGGTGTGTGTCATCTTCCCCTTACCCACCAAGGATTAGAACCACTGGGTCTGACCTCATTGTGCCTTGTCCCCCCAAGGAGCTAGGATGATTTCTTTATCTACCCAACATATCGAGTCAGAATTAGACAGACCTTTGAGGCTACCTTAGTTCAAAGCCCTCAATATGAAGTGGTAGTAACCAGCAGCCAGCAATAGTGGATAGAATGTTGGCTTCAGAGTCAGGAAGACTTGGATTCCGATCCTACTTCTGACCCATTTTGACTTCACGTGGGACTCTAGGCAAGTTACCTTCTATACTACTAGGCAATTGATTTTCTCAAAATTAAATTGGTGAAGATGGTGTCTAGCTGCATTTGCAAGAAAACATCCTTATTGGGATCTCTCTTTCCCTGTGATTTCACAGGTACTATGGAGATTTTTTTAAACCTTTTAACTTCTGTATCAGTTTCAGGGCAGAAGAGCAGTAAGAGCTAGGCACAGGGGTTAATTGACTTGCCCAGGGTCACACAGCTAGGAAGTGTCTGAGGACATATTTGAAACCAGGACCTCCCACCTCCAGGCCTAGTTCTGTATCCACTGAGTCACCTAGCTGCCCCAGATTCTCTGATTTTTTTTTTTAGGCAAACAGCTGAGCCCCAATTGACAATCTTCTGACTTCAAATCCCTTGCTCTTTCCATTCTCCTACTCTGCTCCTCAGGCATTTAATAAATATTTATTGAGTGAAGTGATTGTTTACAGAGCTAAGGCTTCTGCCTCCCATGTCTTTAATCAGCCTCCACTCCCCACCTCCAATGAAATTCCCATCATCACCCAACCTAGGTAGACATGCCATCTTTGTCCCACTCCTTACCCTTGGGTTCTGGGCTAAGGGAACCATTCCAGTTTGCCTTTTATCTCTAGGCTAGCTAGGAGTGGAACTCCTGACTCTTCACCTCCTTCTCCATTCCACACCCCCATCCAAAGTCCTCATTATCACACTGCTAAGCTGGCCAGCCTGGCACTGAGATGAGGTCACCATACAGATATGTGAGAGCTCTTGCTCATTCATATGAATAAGATAAGGCTATTTCCCCATTCTCTCCCAGCACCCATGCCAGAACACAAGAGGAGGAGTATCAGCATTCTTTTTTTTTTTTAAACCCTTACCTTCTGTCCTAGAATCAATACTAAATATTGGGGTTCCAAAGCAAAAGAGCTACAAAGGTTAGGTCCAAGTGATTTAGCCACAGCTAGGAAGTATCTGAGGACAGATTTGAACCAGGACCTCCACACTCCTTGGCTTGGCACTCTATCCACTATGCTACCTAGCTACCCAAGCATTCTTTTCCATGTCAATGTGGTCTGATTTGTGTGGAAAGGGGAGTCATTAAAGGCCCTTCTTCCTTCAAATATTTATCCACTGGACCTAATCTCTTTCTCTTTCTCTCCTTTTAATTTAAGGCTTTTATACCTTTTTTAAAAATGCAAATCCAGGCAAGAAGTATTTACTCCACGCTGTTATCAGTCATACCTCAGCTTAAATAAAGGGTCAGTAATAAGGCCATTAAAGAGTAGGAAGGCCTAATGCTTAAGAGAAACATCTGGGGCTCTGAAGAGTGAAGGAAAAACAGAAATGAGTGGTCATAGTTCTATTCTGCCCAAGGCTGGGCCTTCCTGTTACTATACCTGTATTTCCTGAGGCTATGTCAGCAGGACAGGGTAAGGTCTGTCAGACAAGCTCTACCTGGAAAAACTCCTTGTCCAAGCCTTGATGGAAAGTGTCTGTCATTGGCGGACCAGCCTAACTTGATCTGGAAAGGCTCATTGCCACGTTGGCTGCATGGCGTTGGAAGTGATAAAACTGGCCACAGAGATCCGCGGTAAGTCCCAAAAGAACTTAGTGTCTCACTCAAAACCTCAAAATAAGTCATAGAGCTGAGATCTAAATCCAGGTCTTCTTGACAACTTTTATCCATTTTCATCCCAACAGTACCCTCAAAGCTGATGGAGTTCCTGGCTTCTTACCCTGAGACTGATGGATTTCAGAGTCTCTGAACTTGGACAAGAGAAAAATCATCTTTATTTCAATATAGTTGGATTCTTTTTTAAACATATGCTTTTTCTTTTATGCATTATAAACATTATTCTGAGAAATGGTCCATAAGCTTCACTAGACGGCCAAAGGGATACAAAAATGATGAAGAGCCTCTGTTCTAGATAAAAAGATATAATAAGGTCCTTGTTTGTTGTTTTTGTTCAATTGTTTCAGTCACATCTGACTCTTTGGGGTTTTCTTGGCAAAGATACTAGAGTGGTTTGTCATTTCCTTCTCTAGCTCATTTGACAGGTGAGGAAACTGAGATAAACAGGAATTCAATGACTTGTTCAGAGTTACATAGTATGTGTTTAAGGCTGGCTTTGAACTCAGGTCTTCCTGGTTGTAGACCCAGCACTCTGTCCACTATGCTACCCAGTTGCCCTACCAATTCTAAAGATATGATGCTAGCTAATAAGAAACAACTAAAGAACATTCATGTCTCTATCCTACATCTTTAATTCCCATGACAACTAGGGTTTGGACCCAAGTTCAAATCTTACCTCAGACACTAGTTATATGGCCCTAGTCACTTAACTGCTATCTGCCTCAGTTTCCTCAGGGATAAAATGAGGATGATGATAGTACCTGCTTCAGGACTGTCTTAAAGCTCAAATGATAAATTTGTAAAGCACTTAGCACATGGTAGGCACTTAATAAATGCTTGTTTCCTTCCTTTCATCATTCTTTAACCCTTGGGGTCTCAGCTAAGGGAATAGTGCATCTGGGCACCATTATGATGGCCATAAAGACTCCAGGACCAGCAACCAGCAACACAGGAAGCCCTGGGATTATTTATATTATATTATATTTTACATTATATTATATATTATGTTATATTGCCTTGTGTATATTATATTATATCATGTTATTTATAAAAAGAAGATGATACCTGCCTTGCCTACTTCCACAGGTCTACTATGAGAGTCCAAGGAGCTACTTGGTCATCATAATCTGGAAGCTAGTTATGTGTGCATGGAAAGATCACCAAAGAATTATGTTATTTAAACCATTACCTTCCATCTTAAAATTAATACTAAGTATCGCTTCCAAGGCAAAAGAATGGGAAAAGCTTGGCAATGAGGATTAAGTGATCTTCCCAGAGTCTCACAGCTAAAAAGTATCCGAGGTCACATTTGAACCCAGGACCTCCCCTCTCTAGGCCTGGTACTCTATCCAATGAGCCTCACTACCAATGCATTATTTCAAGTGCCGACTGAGAAGTAAGGAAGTAGATAATGGTGAGTTTTGACTGCCAAGCCCATGGTCTCTCAAAGTACAGGGTCCTTCTGACTAGGTGAAGCAGTTAGGCGAATAAGAGATGAGAGACAACTGAGTGCTCAATTCTGTGCTTAGGCATCACCCAGCATTCTATCATTACATGGGGTTTGTTTATTTTATAGCTTCAGTGAGTACATGCTTTTCTGGCACACAATCATTTTTCAACATACATGTTTCCATAGAACCTAACAACAGATGAGAAAGCCTAAGGAGATAATCAACATAAACACTGTTGCTAAGTGCAGGGTCAGAGGATAGAATCAACATGTCCCAGATTTGCGAGAAGTTTTTATGCCTAGAAAAGAGGGTCCTATCTAAGTGGGTATATAAGAATCCTTAGGTTTAATTTTGTAAGTGGAATCTCCTGGTAATATTCTGGGGGGACAAAATGGGACATCTGTATTAGCCCTGTAAGCATGTTGTTCTCATCTATTTTTCCTGGGGCTAAGTAAGAATAATAATCATAGCAATTCCATTAACAAGGGGATGTTAATAAGGAAAGTCACTTAGGAGGGTTTCGGTGGATGTTTCCATCCTTCCTGGGGGCTACTTTGCAGTCCCTGATTTCCACATGTGACCATATCAAGCAGTGTGGTCTTTGATTACTCCCGGAACATGAGGAGGGAGCAGAGTAGGCTGGGATGGGCAGCTGACGTGAGTGAAAACCAAGGCAAATAAGAAGAGGAAATGGAGAATGGAGAACAGGGAGAGGAAAGACAAAACAAGTGTACTAGGGAATCAAGAAGAGGAGAAAGGTTTGGGAGCAGAGAACAACATTGCCTTGGAATCAAACCCATAGGCAATATGAAACTTGTTCCTTGGCAGCAAAAGCCCAGGAGAATGGAGGCTGCTCTGGATGACAGGTGTGAGCCTTGCAACCAGCCTCAGTAAGGAAGAGGGAAGAATGAGAGTTGTGGTTGGCAGCTTTAATGGAGAAGGATGTGTAGCCTTGGGGGAAGAAGGAAGCTCAATTCCTGAGAAGTGGTTGGTTTGGCCCTGGATGGAGCTTCATCCCCATGACACACATTCTGGGGTTAGACTTGAGTTCTCTAGGAATATTCTAAACTGGGTTGTATTAATTACATTGGGAATTGCATTGCTGCTTGGGTATCCATGGACCACAGTGAGGATATTTAGCCGTGAAGAAGAGAAGACTCAGGGAGGAAATAGTACCCTGAAGGGTACCCATGGATGAAATATTTTATTTAATCTATAATGTATATATCCACTTTGTCCATCTTAGAGGGACCTAGTTGTCTACATGTCTTCCCCATTGGATTGGAACCACCTTGAAGACAAGGACCTTTCTCTGTATCCACTGAGCTTAGCCTGGGATCTGGTACATAATAAATATTTAACACGGGGAAGCTAAATTGCAAAAAACCTTTGAATCAGTTTTCCTGTCCCCAGCTTCCCTCTTCCCCCAACCATCCTTTGCATAGCTGGCCAACATGATATTTCTAAAGGGCAGGCCTTCTGTGCCACTCTGCTTTTTCTCAAAGAGCTCTATTACTCTTAGGATAAATACTTTTAAATTATTTTTAAATTTTATTTATTACAAATTACATGTAGCAAATTTCCATATATGTTTCCCCAAAGTTATATGATCCAAATGATCTCCCTCCCTTCTTACCTCCCTCCTCCTGGAGCTGGCAAGCACTTCAATCTGGATTATACGTGGGTTATCACACAAACTATATTGTTCTTTTTTGTAAGTGAATAATCTTATAAAACTAAAACCCCATTTCAACTTTAAAAGATTGCTCTATAGTAAAAATGAATAATGTGAAAATAGGTATCAAATGATAACATTTGTACAATCCAGTGGAATTGCTTGTTGGCTCTGGGGGGGGGGGGGACGGAAGAGGAGAGGGAAAGAAAATGAATCATGGAAACATAGGAAAATATTTTTAAAAATAAAATAAAAATTTTAAATAAATAAAAAAAGAAAAGTGAAATCCATTATACATATGAAGTAATGCAAAACATTTCTGCATAAGCCATATTATCAAAAGAAAAAAGTACTAAAAGAAAAAAAATTAAAACCCCAACACAAATAAGCAAATAAACAAGCAACAAATCATGTTTTCATCTGCATTCCTACCCCAACAGTTCTTTCTCTGGAGGTGGATAGCATTCTTTTTCATAAATCCCTCAGAATTGTTCTGGATTGTTGTATTGCTGAGAGTAGCAAAATCTAACACAGTTGATCATTCCACAATATTGCTGTTACTGTGTAAAATAATCTCCTGGTTCTGCTTATTTCACTTTGTATCAGTTCACGTAGGTCTTTCCAGTTCTTATAGAAATCCATCAATTCATCATTCCTTATAGCACAATAGTATTCCATCACTGTTATATACCACAATTTGTTCAGCCATTCCCCAATTGAGAGACAGGATAAATACTTTTAAAATATTAATTCCTTCCCTTTCCAGATTATTACCTTGGAATCAAACTTTTAGGCAGATATTAAACTTGTTCCTTGGCAGCAAATGTCCAGAAGAATGGAGGCTCTTTTTTCCTTTCCAGGTTCATTTCACCTTACTTCCTTTTTCAGTGAACCTAGTGATGTCAAACTCAGATAGCCACTAACCCTACTTGGGGATCCCTATGGGCCACCTATTGACTTGGTTTTAAAATATAATATCTATATCATATATATAACCAATATAAAATTGCATACCATCTCAGGGAGAGGAAAAGGAAAAAATTTAGAACTCAAAATTTTAGAAAAATAATTTTTAAAATTCTTTTCACATCTATTTGGGAAAAGGGTAAAATATTAAAGAATGAAATATCTTTGTTTTATTGTATCCTTATTTTGTTATAATATTTCTGTCTGAATTAAATTTTTGTAAACCAGGTGGCTCAGTGGTTAGAATGCCAGGCCTGGAGATGGGAGGTCCTGAGTTCAACTCTGGATTCACACACTTCCTAGCTGTATGATCCTAGACAAGTCACTTACCTCCAGTTGCCTAACCCTTGCTGCTCTTTTGCCTAGGAATTAATAACTTATATTGATTGAATTATTTTTTAATTACTGTTACTGTCTGCCTTAGAATCAATACTAAGAATGAGTTCCAAGGCAGAAGAGTGGTAAGGGCTAGGCAATTGGAGTTAAGTGACTTACCAGGGCCACACAACTAGAAAGTGTCTGAGGTCAGATTTGAACCCAAGACTTCCCATCTCCAGGACTGGCTCTCTATCTACCTAGCTGCCCCACATAATAGGTATTTAATAATATTTGTCAATTCAGAGATAGTAGAACTGGAGACAGACCTGAGAAACATCTACATAGGAAATGTCACTGAACTAATGGGATTCCTGGGAGACCATAGAGAGAAAAGAAACATGTACCTTATTTCTAAGCCTTGGGTTATACCCAAAGTAAGAGGGCAGATACAGATAATAATCCTGCAAAGGATACTGAGGAATAGCCAGACAAGAAGGAGGACAATCAAGAAAAGGCATGGCCACGAAAACCCAAAGAGAAAAGAATACCCAGAAGGACTGGCTGGGAAATAAGGTAAAATTCTGCCAAGAGGTAAAAGATGAGAACTGAGAAATGGCCCTTGGGTTTGTACCTTTGGGTTACCCCTAGAGTTGCCTTAAAAAAAATGTAAATCCTACTGAGAAGGGCAAAAATTCCTTTCCCACCACCTTAGTGCAGCTGAGATTAGCTGGTGAAGAGAGGAGGCGGTGAGCTGAAAGGTTTGTTGGGAGGAATCCCTGATGGCTCACAGTTAGCCCTTCCTCCAGCCCAGATAACAGACTAACCCTTGAAGATGTCCAAGGATGGAATCCACACAGCCTCTTATGGGGCACCCCATTCTTCTAGTTTACAAATTGCCGAGTTCTTTGACAGAGCCCAATCTCTGCAATTTTGCTCGGAGTCCAAGAGAGTAATGAGTCCAGAAAGGGAAAGGCAGTTCCCTGAGAAAATCCTCCAACTCTACTCCGAGAAAGGATTTTCAAATATCTGCTTGGTTTCTAAATATCCTTCTCCTGGTTGGAACTCACAGCCACATGAATGTGAGGGGGAGTGGGCGTATTTATGCCCAATTCAGAACAGTTTGTACTTGTTCCTATTTGTCAACTTGAATTCACTTGTTCTTGATACACTGCAAGCTAATTAATTTTGGAGTTCTTCAATGCTCCTTCCTTCCTTCCTTCCTTCCTTCCTTCCTTCCTTCCTTCCTTCCTTCCTTCCTTCCTTCCTTCCTTCCTTCCTTCCTTCCTTCCTTCCTTCCTTCCTTCCTTCCTTCCTTCCTTCCTTCCTTTCTCTCTCTTTCTCTTTGTCTTTCTTTCTTCTTTCTTTCTCTCTGTCTCTTTTTCTCTTTCTGTCTCTTTCTCACTTTCTCTTTCTTTTTTATTTTCCTCCCTCCCTCCTTCCCTTCCTTCCTTCCTTTCTTTCTTTCATTTTTCTTTCTTCCCTCTTCCCTCCCTCCCTCTCTCTCCCTCCTTCTCTCTCTCTCACCAATTACAGGTAATAAATTTCCACTTAAGTTTTCCAAAATTATATGATCCAAATTGTCTCCCTTTCTCCTTCCCTCCCTTCTCCCAGAGCTTGCAACCAATGCAATTTGGCTTACACGTATTATCATGCAATTGTTCATGAATAATCTTATAAAACCCAAACCCCAAACCATGTGCAGTGATAAATCATATGTTTTCATCTGCATTCCTACTCCAACAGTTCTTTCTCTGAAGATGGAGTTTTGCTTTTCTTTGTATCTTAGAAGTAACTGAATAAATGTTTATTGATGAACTGACTTGCCATAGTGATCATTTCATCCTTCAAAAGATGGAGAGAGCACACCAAGGCAAAGTCTAACTTAGGATGTGATTCTCACCAATAGGGAGCAATAAATGGGTTGTTGTGGGGCCAGGGATGATGGGAACTGGGGAGGAAGCAGAAGTGTCCACTCCTTCCTAGAGTTTGTGATACAGAATGAGAGAAAATCTAGGCATTGTCTGACTTTTAGAAAAGCAGATTTAGATAGGTTCAGAGGAAAGAAAAGTGCGATCCCATGGAGCTTCAGGGGAAGTCAGCCCAGTTGGAACAAGAGACATTCAAGAAAGAAATTCTGAAGAAGCAATTTCAATAATGAAGGAAAATGGGATTTGTCAGGAGATGCAAATGTAGATGACAGGGAACTCACCAAGCAGTTTAGATTTTTAAAAGGGGGATGGAAGCAAGGAGCCAATGAAAAATTTATATAGGAGTAACTAGGTAGCAGAGTGGATAGAGTGCCAGACCTAAATGGGGAAGACCTGGGTTCAAATCTGCCCTCATTCAGGCAAGTCAGGTAACCCCAAATGCCTAGCCCTTACCGCTCTTCTGTCTCAGAACTGATACTATGACAAAAGGTAAGGGTTTAAAAAAGAAAGAATATAACAGCATGGCTCAATGGATAGAGTGCCAGGCCTAGAGTCAGGAAGACCTGGTTCAAATCTAGCTTTAGCACTTAAAAAATAACAAAAATCATCTGGGGGAATAAAGGTTAAGAATCTCAAAGAAAAATTTTAAAAATGTAGGAAGGAAAGAGGCCTAGAAGAACTTGTACTGTACAAATTATGCTACAAAAGGAGCATTCATCAAAAAAGTTGGTACTAGTTAGAGTGTGATTTGTGGAATAAATTAAGTACACAATATAAATAATAAAATTAGCAGAATAGTTCCATGTTTGACGGGCAATTTTATGATGTAGTAGATAAAGTACTAGGCCTGGAGTCAGTGAGACTTCTCTTCCTGAGTTCAAATCTGGCCTCAGATACTTTCTAATTGCGAGACCCTGGGCAAGTCACTTAACCCTATTTGTCTCAATCCCTCATCCATAAAATGGAAAGGGAAATCACAAACTACTCTAGTGTTTTTGCCAAGAAAACTCCAAAATAGGGTCATAAAGAGTCAGACACAACTGAAATGACTGACCAGCAACAACTCGTGTTTGAAAATTCCAAAGATTCTAGTTATTGGTGTAAGAATGCGCCATTCAACAAAAAATGTTGGGAAAGCCTGAAAGCCGTCTGACAGAAAATAAGCATAGACCAACGTCTCATATTGTATAACAAGATAAGCCCATCAAATGAGGATATAACTTCAATATAGAAGGTGATATCATAAACAATTAGAGGATCAAGAAAGAAATTACCTGTCAAATCTATGAATAGGGGAAGAAGTCATGACCAAATAAGAGAGGAAGCAGCTCACAGAAGATAAAATGGACAATAAAGATCACTCAAAACTAAAAAGATTTCACACAAACAAAACAAATGCAGCTAAAATTAGAAGAGAAGCAGGTAAATTGCGGGGGGTGGGGGTGGATCTTTGAAGCAAGTTTCTCTGATAAAGGAATAATTACTAAGATATATAGGGAGCTCAATCAAATGTACAAGAATCAGAACTATTCTCCATTAATAAATGGTCAGAGAAGAAGCACTCACCATTTTCAGAAGAAATTCAAACTATCGATATCCATCTAAAAACGTTCTAAATCATTAATACTTAGGGAAATGCAAATTATGCCAACTGTAAAGGTTCTGCTTCATATCTCTCTCAGCTTGGCAAAGTTGAGAGTGAGAATAGGCAAATGTTCATTGATTGAAAAAAGTCACTGACTGAATATCTCAATATATATGAAACATAACGTTTTGTCTCTGAGCTTAATCCAATTCAATTTAGAATATTCTTAATAGAACTCAACCCTAATCCGGGGATGTCTGCTCTGGAGATGAAACCCCACGCAAGGCCAAACCAACTACTTCTCAGGAACTGAGCTTCTTCTTTCCCAAGACTATGTATCCCTCCTGTAGAGTTGCCAACTAGCTTTCATTTTTCTTTCCCTGCCCTGGCTTTTGGCAAGGTTCTCCTCTGTGTTTGGAGGTAATAAAATTCCCCAATCAAACAATTTTCTTTTACCTTCCTACTTCTCCCTCAAACACTCTTCTTTCTTCTCTTCCTCTTGCCTTTCAGTCATTATTTTTTTCCTTCTCTCATTTTTTTCTTACTTCTCACCTCCACCTCAAAATCTCAGATTGTGGTTGGAATTCCCCAGTATTAGACTTCAAAGGAATGGCATTTAATGACATACCACCACCCCCATTCCATCCCTACCTCTAATCTCCAGTGTTACTCATGTAGACTTCTAAATCTTTTCAATTCTCTGGGTTGCTTTCTCAGAGACCCAACTTTCCTTTAAAGGTCAATAGGCAAAGCATGGTAGCCCATTTTGGCTTGGCCCCATCATATATTCTTTTAAAAAAACAGTTTTCTTTCAATGAATTTTTTTAATTGGTATTTTATATAACTGTGTATTGGTTTCACAGAAGAGGAGTAAGGACCAAACAATTGGTTTTAAGTGACTTGCCCAGGGTCACACAACTAGAAAGTATCTGATGTCCCATTTGAAACCAAGACCTTCCATCTCTAGACCTGACTCTCAATCCACTGAGCTACCCAGCTGCCCCCTTTAAATTGATTTCTAATTATGCTTTGTTTTTACAACTTACCCAAATTTCCCCTTAATATCTGTTTACCTCACCCTCCTCAGAGAGCAATTTCTACATGTATTTCTTTTCTTTTTTTATTCTCTCTGATCTATACCTCACTTGGGAGATATTTTTATTACCATTTATTTTCATTTATATAGCATAATATAATATGTAATATAAAAATAATATATGATTTGTTATCAATACACAATAAATCATAATAAAGATGCTTATCCAAGAGAAACAAATTCTCACATTAGTTATGTCCAAAAATCCATGTCTCGTTCTATTTTTCTCTTGCCCTCCCCCCTTTCCCTTACCTAAGAAGGCACTTTTTTTTTTTAAACCCTTACGTTCTGTCTTGGAATCAATACTGTGTGTTGACTCTAAGGCAGAGTGGGGGTCAATGGGGGTCAAGTGACTTGCCCAGGGTCACACAGCTATAAAGTGTCTGAGGTCACATTTGAACCCAGGA
Organism: Monodelphis domestica; assembly: GCF_027887165.1. Classification (NCBI taxonomy): domain Eukaryota; kingdom Metazoa; phylum Chordata; class Mammalia; order Didelphimorphia; family Didelphidae; genus Monodelphis; species Monodelphis domestica. The sequence goes on along the minus strand of NC_077227.1, from coordinate 660,152,898 downwards.
CCTCCCATCTCTAGGCCTGGCTGTCAATCCACTGAGCCACCCACTGCCCAAGGTACTCTTAAGGAAAACCAGCTGATCTCCCTAAATCAGGAGACTCTACTCAATACCAAGAGATGACTGTTTCAACACTGTCTCCCCACCTCCACTGTCCACCATGTTGACCTCATTTGTCAGCTGCCTTTCTTTCAGCATTCATCCAACTATGGACAAAATTGTAAAGTTGAGAAGAAACTCTGTTCCTTCATCCATGTGATCCCCCTTTGGAGGTGGGTAGCTTTCTCTCACCTTCAGCCTAGAGCTTCCTTAATGCCCTGTAGCTACCCGGAGCAGCTCTACCCGTTACCTAGTTTCCCCTGGCTCCCCCCCTTCTTCTCCCTTCCCCTCATTACCCATCAAAACTTGCCCTACCCTATGTCCTATTCCCAGCTGGGAGCTTATGGAAGGGACCTGCTGTATAATTGAAAATCTGTTACCCTAGAAAAAGAACTACATTTCCCAGGAGCCCACTGACATCCTATCATTCCATACTTCCTGTAGACAGGGGATAAATTCAGTGGGCGGTCCTGCTTGGGTTTCTCTTTCCTTCCTGTCTGGAGCATGGTAGTGGTAAGCATGGGGCTTTTAACAGGCTGATTAGCTATGGGCACGTGGTTTTATTTTGTATCACTTTTATTCCTTTATTTCTAACTATATTTAATAAATCTCTTAAAATATAATATTTTTATTATTTAAGATCAATTTTAATTTTTATATTGCCTATTTGGATAAATCAGTCTCTCAAACTCTCTTCTATTTGGTTGTTTTTTCAAACCCTTCCCTTCTTAGAATCAATAAGCAGAAGAGTGATGAGGGCTAAGTAAAATGGGGGTGAAGCAGCTTGGCCAGGCTCACACAGCTAGGAAGTGTCTGAGGCCAGATTTAAACCAAAGTTCTCCCATCTCTAGGCTTGGCTCTCCATCCACTGAGCCACCTGGCTGCGTGGGTTCCCTTTCCCCTCGATGATTCTCGCATATACTCCCTCCTACTCCCTAAACTTGGCACAGGGCTAGGCACATGATAGGTAGACGCATCCTAGCTGATTCATTCCCTAGCTGTGTGTCGTGTGGAAAACTCTGGTGACAAGTGCCCAGGGGCAGGTCTGCAGGCTTTGATCCCCAAGCCCAGCATGATGTGCCTTTCAGGAAAATGCTAAAGAAAGGAAGCCTGCCCAGAGCATAGTGTTTTCTAGACTCACCAGAAGTGAGTTACAGAGTGTCTAGATAGGACATTCCCTAGACAGCCTGAAAAGACAGTGGGGGAGGTTCTGAGGTCTATTGGGATGCCCCCACTTGCTACTGCCAAATCTCCCGAAAAAAATCATTTTGTGTGGATGTGGTACTTCCCCAGTTCTCTTCAGTAAACTCCTGACAGGCATGTTTTTATCTCAAGCCCAGGGCTTGGCACCTAGCAGGTACTTAAGAAATGCTAGAGCCGCCTGGCAGTAGCAGCCCCTGGAGCGGCTGGAGGAGGAGGAGGAGTGGGAGCAACCCTAGCAGCTGCAGGGCAGAGGCAGCGGGGCGCTGCGGGAGGTTGCGGGACTGGGCTAGGACCTGCTCTGCGGAGTTGGACGCACATGCCAGGCATTGCTGAGCCATGCACCTTGGGGAGTGAGTGCCCAGGAGGAGCTGGAAACTTTCCCAGTAGCAGTTCAGCTTAATTGGAAGATGGCGGCTTAGAAGCTGCAAAAGTTCAGACCTCAGAAACCCTTCCTTACCAATCTCAAACTGAGAGCTCCTAGGACACCGAAATGCAAGCTGAACAACAGGACAGACCCAGGGAACCCTCCTCCCGGACCTGGATCAAAAGGTACGGCCCCCAAAAGCCAAAACCCTAGATCACTTGGATCTAAGGGGCAGACAGAAGGAAGGTCCCAGGACCCATCCCCCCCAACACCCAGAGTGCTGAGCCCACGGCAGCAGTGGGAATTTCAGGGTTGGAAAAGGGGCCCCAGAGCTGGCTATTTTGAAGGACTCACCTTGAAAGCAACCTGAGCCAGTCTCCGGGATGCCCAACGCAGACGGCAGGGAAACATAGAGAGAAGGGGGAAGCCTGTAGCCTCCTGGCTGGGTCCTTCCAACTGAGTCTCAAGGGAGGTCCCAGCTTTAGGGCACCAGCTGAACCCAATCCCATCAGGAGCCCTCAGAGCTACTGAAAGGACAGAAATCTTAGCGCCTGCAAAGGGGTTGCTCCGAAGAGCTTACCTTGAAAGTAACCTGGGCCAGTCTCCGGGCATTCAACACAGATTGTGGAGGAGGAGGTTGGTGTTTTGTTTTGTTTTTTTTTGGCTCACACCAGCTGAACCTAATCCCATCAGGAGCCCTCAGAGCTTCTGAAAGAACAGAAACAGGGCTGGCGAAGGGCTTACCTTGAAAGCAAACCTGGGCCAGTCTCCAGGCATTCAACACAGATTGTGGAGGAGGAGGTTTTTTGCTTTAGGGCTCATTCAGTACAAACAAGCAGAACCTAATCCCATCAGGAGCCCTCAGAGCCCAGGGAGGCCACGACCCCTCCCTCCTTAGAGAGCAGAGTCTTCTGAAAGAACCAGCTGAATCTAATCCCATCAAAAGTCTCCAGGACTCAGGGAAGCCCAGGCTCCCCACCCATCCTCATTGACTGCTGGACTTTAAGCCAATCAAAATCTTCCAGAGGACAAGGAAGCTCAAGTCCCCAACAACCCTCCTCCAGAGACTACACCAAGAGATCTTCTGTTAAAGCTCCAAGAGGGGAGACTGATAGAAGTCCCCAAAAAACAAAGAAAATGAGAGGAACAAGAGCACAGTCAAATACAGGGAATAAAGAAGGGGTGAATTTGAGCAAACAACATAAAAAGAAGAAAGAAACTACAATAGACAACTACTACTCAGCAAATGGAACACAGGGGGAGAGATCAGCAAACGATAAACCAGAAATCCCAGCAAATTGGATATAGGCTGTGGAAGAACTCAAAACACAACTAAGAGAGGCTGAAGACAATTGGGAAAAGAACTTAAAAATTAAGATAAGTCATCTGGAAACAGAGGCACTTGAACTAAAACAAGAAAATAGTGTCTTGAAAGCCAAAATCAACCAGCTGGAAAATGAGGCAAAGGAGATGAAAGATGAGGCAAAGGAGATGAAAGATGAGGTAAAGAGGATGAAAGACGATCTTCAAAGAAAATCAGACCAGAAGGGAAAAGACGACCAAAAAAGCCAGAGATGAAATCCAATCTTTAAGAACCAGAGTACAACAACTAGAATCAAGTGACCTCACAAGGCAGCAGGACACTATAAAACAAAACAAAAAGAATGAAAAAATTGAGGAAAATGTGAAGCATCTCATTCACAAAACAGACAATTTAGAAAATCGTTCAAGAAGAGACAATTTAAGAATAAATGGACTACCAGAAGACCATGACAAAAGAAAAAGCCTGGACATAATACTAGAGGAAATTATCCAGGAAAACTGTCCCGAAATCCTAGAACAAGAGGGGAAAGTGGAGATTGAAAGAATCCACAGATCACCCCCTGTATTTAATTCCCAACTGACAACACCAAGAAATGTTATAGCCAAATTCAAAAACAATCAGATGAAAGAAAAGATATTATAAGCTGCCAAGAAGAAGCCATTCAGATACCATGGAAACATGGTGAGGTTAACACAGGATCTGGCTGCATCCATACTGAAGGACCGAAAGGCATGGAATACGATATTCTGGAAAGCAAGGGAACTAGGTCTACAACCAAGAATAAAATACCCATCAAAACTGACTATATTCTTACAGGGCAAAGTATGGTCATTCAACACAACAGAAAAGTTCCAAGCATTCATAAATAAGAGACCAGACCTGAACAGAAAATTTGATGTCCAACCACAGAACTCAAGAGAATCATCAAAAGGTAATTAAAAAAGAGGGGAAAAAAACAAACAAAACAACAACAAAAATTTTATAAGAGACTCAATAAATTAAAATGATATATATCCCTATAAGAAAAGAGGTCATTGGGAACTCTTAAAAACTGTTGCTATCACCTGAGCAGCTAGAAGAATTACACTCAGAGGGAACAGTGACAAACTGTATAGGATGAAAGGATAAGACATAAATAGGTATATAGATATATGCATACATAAATACATATACATGTGTATGTATATATATATATATACATGACTAGAGCTAAAAAAGAAAAGAGGTTATGACTAAAAGAAATGGGAAAAGAAACAAATGGGGGAAAATTTATATGTCACAAAGAATCTCATGGCGGGAAGGGGGAGAACATCGATATACTGGAAGGGTAAAGAGGTTGGAGACAGGAAATACTCAACTCTTACGTACTTTGAAACTGACCCAAAGAGGGAAGAACAACCCAATCCATTAGGGAAGAGAATAGATTTGCGCCCTATAGGGGAGTAGAAGGGTAAAAAATGGACTGGTGGGGAGGGAAGCAGTACAAGGGAGGGAGAGGGTGGGGGGGGGGAATTTTAAAAAGACTACAGGGGAAAATAAGGGAGGGAATAAGAAGGGAGGGGGGTATAAAGGGAAGTAAAATAAGGGAGGGAACGGGGGGGGGGGCTGACTATAAACAAACTTTGGTATAGAAGCAAATAGTGAAAGAAGAAAAGGCAGGACCAGGAGTAGAAATCAAAATGCTGGGAAATACACAGCTAGTAATCACAACTCTGAATGCGAATGGAATGAACTCACCCATAAAACGCAAGTGAATAGCAGAGTGGATTAGAATCCAAAACCCTACCATATGCTGTCTGCAAGAAACACACATAAGGAAGGTAGATACGCATAGAGTGAAAGTAAGAGGATGGAGCCAAACCTATTGGGCATCAAATGATAAAAAGAAGACAGGAGTAGCAATCATGATATCAGACAAAGCCAAAGTAAAAATAAATCTAGTTAAAAGAGATAGGGAAGGTAATTACATCCTGATAAAAGGCAGTATAGACAACAAAGAAATATCTGTACTCAATATGTATGCACCAAATGGCAGAGCATCCAAATTTTTAAAGGAGAAACTAGAGGAGCTCAAGGATGAAATAGATAGAAAAACTATACTAGTGGGAGATTTGAACCTTCCCCTATCCGAACTAGATAAATCAAATCAAAAAATAAATAAGAAAGAGGTGAGAGAAGCAAATGAAATCTTAGAAAAATTAGAGTTAGTAGACATATGGAGAAAAATAAATAGGGACAAAAAGGAATACACCTTCTTTTCAGCAGTACATGGTACATTCACAAAAATTGACCATGTACTAGGGCACAAAATCATTGCAAACAAGTGCAAAAGGGCAGAAATAATAAATGCAACCTTCTCAGACCACAGTGCAATAAAAATAATAATTAGTAAGGGTACATGGATAGATAAATAAAAAAAATAATTAGAAATTAAACAATATGATTCTCCAAAACCAGTTAGTTAAAGAACAAATCATAGAAACAATTAATAACTTCATTGAAGAAAATGACAATGGTGAGACATCCTTTCAAAACCTATGGGATGCAGCCAAAGCAGTAATCAGGGGGAAATTTATATCCTTGAGTTCATATATAAACAAATTAAGAAGGGCAGAGGTCAATGAATTGGGCATGCAAATTAAAAAAACTAGAAAGTGAACAAATTAAAAATCCTCAGATGAAGACTAAATTAGAGATCCTAAAAATCAAAGGAGAAATTAATAAAATTGAAAGTCAAAGAACTATTGATTTAATAAACAAGACTAGAAGCTGGTACTTTGAAAAAACAAATAAAATTGACAAAGCACCAGTCAGTCTAATTAAAAAAAGGAAAGAAAAAAACCAAATTGACAGTATCCAAGATGAAAAGGGAGACTTCACCTCTAATGAAGAGGAAATCAAGGCAATCATTAAAAACTATTATGCCCAATTATATGGCAAAAAATATGGCAATCTAAGTGATATGGATGAATACTTACAAAAATATAAATTGCCTAGACTAAAAGAAGAATAAATAAATTACCTAAACAACTCCATATCAGAAAAAGAAATTGAACAAGCCATCAAAGAACTCCCTAAGAAAAACCCCCCAGGTCCAGATGGATTCACAAATGAATTCTATCAAACATTCAAAGAACAGCTAACCCCAATACTATACAAACTATTTGACAGAATAAGCCAAGAAGGGGTTCTACCAAATTCTTTTTATGACACAAACATGGTACTGATCCCAAAGCCAGGCAGGTTAAAAACAGAGAAAGAAAACTATAGGCCTATCTCCCTAATGAATATAGATGCAAAAATCTTAAATAGGATACTAGCAAAAAGACTCCAGCAAGTCATCACAAGGGTTATCCACTACAATCAGGTAGGATTCATTCCAGGAATGCAAGGATGGTTCAATATTAGGAAAACCATTCACATAATTGACCATATGAACATGCAAACGGACAAAAACCACATGATTATTTCAATAGATGCAGAAAAAGCCTTTGACAAAATACAACACCCATACCTATTGAAAACACTAGAAAGTATAGGAATAGAAGGACCTTTCCTAAAAATAATAAACAGTATATACATAAAACCATCAGCAAACATCATCTGCAATGGGGAAAAACTCAAAGCCTTCCCAATAAGATCAGGAGTCAAACAAGGATGCCCATTATCACCTTTATTATTTAATATTGTACTAGAAACACTAGCAATAGCAATTAGAGAAGAAAAAGAAATTGAAGGTATTAAAATTGGCAATGAGGAGACCAAGCTGTCACTCTTTGCGGATGATAGGATGATTTACTTAAAGAATCCCAGGGAATCAACCAAAAAGCTAATCGAAATAATCAACAACTTTAGCAAAGTTGCAGGATACAAAATAAACCCACATAAGTCATCAGCATTTCTACATATCTCCAACCCAGTTCAGCAGCAAGAATTAGAAAGAGAAATTCCATTTAAAGTCACCCGAGACAATATAAAATACTTAGGAACCTATCTGCCGAGACAAACACAGGAACTATATGAACACAACTACAAAACACTCTCCAAACAATTAAAACTAGATCTAAACAATTGGAAAAACATTGATTGCTCATGGGTAGGATGAGCTAACATAATAAAAATGACCATCCTACCCAAACTTATCTATTTAGTGCCATACCCATTGAACTACCAAAAAACTATTTTACTGAATTGGAGAAAACCATAACAAAGTTCATTTGGAAGAATAAAGGATCAAGGATATCCAGGAAAATAATGAAAAAAATACAAAAGAAGGTGGCCTTGCAGTCCCAGATCTCAAACTATATTACAAAGCAGCAGTCATCAAAACAATTTGGTACTGGCTAAGAGACAGAAAGGAGGATCAGTGGAATAGACTTGGGGTAAATGACCTCAGTAAGACAGTCTTTGACAAACCCAAAGACCCCAGCTTTTGGGACAAAAATCTAGTATTTGATAAAAACTGCTGGGAAAATTGGAAAACAGTGTGGGAGAGATTAGGTTGGAGCAACACCTCACACCCTACACCAAGATAAACTCAGAATGGGTGAATGACTTGAACATAAAGAAGGAAACTATAAGTAAAGTAGGTGAACACAGAATAGTATACATGTCAGACCTTTGGGAAGGGAAAGATTTCAAAACCAAGCAAGACTTAGAAAGAGTCACAAAATGCAAAATAAATAATTTTGACTACATCAAATTAAAAAGGTTTTGTACAAACAAAACCAATATAACTAAAATTAGAAGGAAAGCAACAAATTGGGAAACAATCTTCATAACAAAAACCTCTGATAAAGGTCTAATTACTCATATTTATAAAGAGCTAAACCAGTTGTACAAAAAATCAAGCCATTCTCCAATTGAAAAATGGGCAAGGGACATTAATAGGCAATTTTCAGTTAAAGAAATCAAGACTATTAATAAGCACATGAAAAAGTGTTCTAGATCTCTTATAATCAGAGAGATGCAAATCAAAACAACTCTGAGGTATCACCTCACACCTAGCAGATTGTTCAACATGACAGCAAAGGAAAGTAATGAATGCTGAAGGGGATGTGGCAAAGTAGGGACATTAATGCATTGCTGGTGGAGTTGTGAATTGATCCAACCATTCTGGAGAGCAATTTAGAACTATGCCAAAGGGCGATAAAAGACTGTCTGCCCTTTGATCCAGCTATAGCACTGCTGGGTTTGTACCCCAAAAAGACAATAGGAAAAAGACTTGTACAAGAATATTCATAGCTGCGCTCTTTGTGGTGGTCAAAAATTGGAAAACGAGGGGATGCCCTTCAATTGGGGAATGGCTGAACAAACTGTGGTATATGTTGGTGATGGAATAGTATTGTGCTCAAAGGAATAATAAAGTGGAGGAATTCCATGGAGACTGGAACAACCTCCAGGAAGTGATGCAGAGTGAGAGGTGCAGAACCAGGAAAACATTGTACACAGAGACTGATACACTGTGGTATAATCGAAGGTAATGGACTTCTCCATTAGTGGCTTTACAATGTCCCTGAACAACCTGCAGCAATCTACGAGAAAAAAAAAACAAAAAAACACTATCCACAAGCAGAGGACAAACTGAGGGAGTAAAAACACCAAGGAAAAGCAACTGCTTGACTACAGAGGTTGAGGGGACATGATCGAGGAGAGACGCTAAATGAGCCCCCTAATGCAAATACCAACAACAGGGAAATGGGTTCAGAGCAAGGACACATGTGATACCCAGACGAAATGCTCGTCGGCTAGGGAAGGGGGGCTGGTTGGGGGGAGGAAAAGAAAATGACCTGTTTCCAATGAACAATGTATGAAAATGACCAAATAAAATAATGTTAAAAAAAAACAACACTAGAAGGTCTAGGCATGTCAATTGACACTTAAAATGTTTACTATACAATTCATTCTCTATGCAAATGCACTTTAAATTCAATTATTTATAAGCAGATATTGCAAGTACCATTTTGAAATAAAAAATATATCCTGCTAAAAAAAAAAAAAGAAATGCTGGTGGGTTGCTTGGTTCGTGGTAACCCTTCATCCTCCGAAGAGGACCAAAATGACATCACTGATGTCTTTCAACTCACTCGTAAACTGGATTTAAATGAGGCAGAGTTGCACAAAGTCTTCCAGAGCCGTCTAAGTCTAGTGGCAAGATAAAAGTTGGGACGACTGCTGATGGCTTGGGATGCACTGGATGACTGTCGCTTCTTCCACGTCTAACCGAGCTCCAAGCAACCCACTGTGCCTGCTTCCACCTCTCTTAGGGTCATTGGAGCAAATTGTTCTCAGCTGCCCATTCCACCAGAGGAAGTCTTCACACGCCTGGGTAGATGCCTCCCTAACGAGGCCCATCGGTTACCCTCGAACTAGTCTAACCCATCTGCCAAGATGGTTTGCCAATGGATAAGCCACAGCTTCTTGGAGTCACAGGTGACAGCTGTGTGACAAGTACCTACCCCAGAAGGAAAGGGGCCCTAAAAGAGCTGGGCAAGCCCTTGCACCAGAGCCACTAGTCTTCCTGGATACCCCAGAAAGAAAGGGGCCCTAAAAAGAGCTCGTTAAGCTTTTGAACCAGAGGTGCCAGTCTTCCTTGAACACCCTGAATAAATGAATTTACCTGTAGATAGCAATGTTGGAAATGTTTCTTTGTAGAGTCTTATGTAGAGAAGAAAACAGAGAGAAAAGGAAAGGTGGTTCCCTAAAGAGAACCACAGAACGCTAAGGACAGGACCATAGACAGCATCTGGTCCAAAGGTTCTTAACCTCTTTTACATGTTGGATGCCTTTGACAGCCTCGTGTGGATTTTTAAATATTCAATAACTAAAGTATTATATTTTATAAAGTTTTATTAATAATAACTAAGTAAAAGAACTACCTGAACTCAGCCCAGTGGCGAGTAAAAAAGAGAGCGGGAGGAGTCACAGCAAACTTAAATACAGTCTCGAAAATGTGAGGATCCAGGAAGAAGGAAAAGGATTCTAGGGAATACAGAAAGGAATTTTTGGTAATGTAGTTTTAGGGGTTCAAGATTTTCTAACTATACACTGGTGAAGCTCATAGACCCCTTCTTAATGATATTTTTAAATGTATACAAGAAAATATGTAAGATTACAAAGGAAATCAATTACATTGAAATGCAATGATCAAAATATTGTTTAAAAATAAAAAATAAAAGTTCATGGGTTTCAGGCTAAGAAAACCAGACACTAATCCAATTCTCTCATTTTTTCAAGTAAGAATACAAATGCCCAGAGAGTTTGGTGAATTGCACAAGAAATTAGCTCTATTGGCAGAACTCCGAGTTTCAGATCTCAGGCCAGTATCCTTTGCACCCTATCCCAACATGCTGCTGCTTCTGGCGTGGTTCCTTTCATGGTGGAGATAACAGTCTAGTCAGAGAGACAAGATTGACTTTCTTCAGATTAACTTCTAGAACCTAATGGGGTTGTAAAAGGATAAGTAGAGGGAGGAGGAGCTGATCAATGGAGTAGGAAGACCTGTGGGAAACAGACAAAATAATGTCAGAAAGGTAGTAGAGAGGTCTGAAACTAGGAATGGGAAGCTTACCGGAGACAAGTACAAAGAGGGAGGGGGAAATTATACCAATATTAAATGGATATAGAGAATGTAAACCTCAAAATTTCTCAGACTTATGAATGTTGGAAATTTCCCCATTGGGGAATCTTCTACTTAAAAAAATTCCCTAGCAGATGGTGAGAACTCTACTTGAGTGTGGGGGCTCCTAGCTATGGGAGGGTCCTTGCTCCACCCTACTTAAGACTGCTTTAGGACAGAAAACGGCTTGCTAAACAATGAAAGTACTTTGATCCATGCTTATGGAAGGGACAGGAAGTTCTTTGAGTCATGACTATTTTAGAATTGATACAATGGGATACTAAATACCTATAAAGGTGGGGCAACTTGTAAACTACTTAAACCTAAAAGGGTGATAACTTATTCAGAGGTTTTTTCTTAATGAAATTTGTCAACACAGCAGCATTTTTTTCTGACTTACTAAAGAGATTAAAACTACTCAGCTGTGAATTAAAAATGGGTGGTCCTTTAGAAACATCTACAGTGATTGGTAGATGTAAGGACTTAGGGGAGGTGACAGAGGAGATTTTGCCCTTAAAAATAAGAGCTCAGAGAAGAGCTAGGATCTCGATTTCTGACTCTCATTCTGAAGGAGAGCTCCTTGAAGAGCTCCTCTGAGGGGCTCTCTCCCTCTGGGGTAGGAGCTCTGGAGGCTCTTGAGAGAGGCCCTTTGAAACAATCTCTGGCTGGAAGGCTCTTTGAGGAAGGACGCTGGCCTGGTGTCACTAGTATCTTTGTTTAGTCAGACCTTGTGGTGAGTGTTAAAAAACTGACTGATTTCTCTTTTAAGACTCAGGTCTAGGCCATATTGGCTTGAGGCCCTTCATACTTATTCCTTTCTTACTCTCTCTCTCTCTCTTTCTTTGATTACTCATTGTATTGTTAATTAAAATCTCTAGAAAACCCAATTGACTTGGGTATTTGAATAATTGGGAATATTTCCCTGGCAACCACCTTATATTTGATTTTAAAACCCAAGACACTGTAGTGAAACATATTTCTGCGGTCAAATTTACTCACCCTCTCTTATATCTATCACAATTTATATCTTCCACTATTTTAATCACTACAGTTTAAGACCTCAACCATTTTAAATCTCACAAGGAGAAAAAGAAACAAGCTACTACATACCATGCACTTTACACATATTATCTCATTTGATCTTCTCAGTAACCCAGAGAGTTAGTGATATCCTCATTTTACAGCTGAGGACACTGAGGCAGACAGAAGTTAAGTGACTTGCCCAGGGTCACACAGCTAGCAAGTGTCTAAGGCCAGATTTTAACTTGGGTTTTCTTGATTCTAGGCTGGGTGCTAACTGCCTCTGGAGGGAGGGAAGAAGAGGACACCCCACAAAAACAGCCATAGAAAGTTGACCAGACCAAAGATAAACACAATTCTGACTGGGGGGGAAAGGAGAAAACAGAGAATGAGCCTGGTGACATTGTTATCATTTTTATCCTGATAAAGACTCACTTACCATCTCAAGGAGAAAGCAGTGACTGTCCACAACCACTCATACCCACTTGCCTCTCTGAGGTTTGGTTTAGACTACAAAAAAGGCTTATTTTTACATTCCCCAAAGGATATTTAAAAAAAAGAAAAAGAAAAAAAGGGTCCTTTGTATACAAAACTATTTAGAGCAACCCTTTTTTTGGTGTCAAAGAACTGGAGAAGAAGGGGGTGTCCATCAATTGGGGAATGGCTAACTAAGTGAAGGTATATAAATGTAACACTAGTGTAATATAAGAAATGATGAAAAGAAGGAATGGTTTCAGAGAACCCCAAGAAGACTTGCATGGACTGATGTAGAGCGAGGTGAGCAGAACCAGAGAAACAACTAATACTATAGCCACCACATCGTAGGAATAATTTTAAAAGATTTATTCTCATCAATGTAATGATCAAAAAGGACCAGTGATGAAGACTGGTACCCGCCTCCTGACAGAGAAGTGATGGACTAATAATACATAGAATAGCACATATTTTTATAGGAACATATTCTTCATGACTATTCAATTTATTGTTTGGCAAGGGGGAGGAATGTAAGCCCCTTGAGGGCAGGGAGGGTCTCTATGTGTATCCCCAGGGCTTAGTATAGCCTCTTTTACATAGAAAGTAGTGAATACTTAATAAATGCTTCCTCATTCATTTATTTAAAAAATGAACAGAAAGTAGTGAATACTTAATGCTTCCTCATTAATTTATTTAAAAAATGAACAGAAAAAAATCACATATAGGTAAGTATAAATACCTCCTTCCCTTCTTTGTAGACATAGAGTAATAAAGGTGTGAATATTGTATATACTGGCATACCTTGGAGATGGTGCAAATTTGTTCCAGACCACTGCAATAATGACTATTGTGATAAAGTGAGTCACATGAGTTTTTTGGTTTCCCAGTGCATATAAAAGTTATTTTTATATTATACTCTAGCCTATTAAGTATGCAATAGCATTATGATAAAAAAAAAAGTACATGCCTTAATTAAAAATACTTTAGTGCTAAAAAATGCTCACCTGGACATCCTAGATTAGTCATTTAACCTCTGTTTGCCTCAGTTTCCTCAACTGTAAAATGGTAATAATAATAGCATTTACCTTCCAGAGTTGTTGTGAGGATCAAATGAGATAATAATTGTAAAGCACTTAGTACAGTACTTGGCACATAGTAGAAGTCAAATAAATATTAGCTATTACTATTATTATTATTATGTATTTCCTGGTGAGAAGAGTTGGGAAGGGGTTAGAGTGAAAAGATAATAACCTTAAGCTAGATCTCACTCCCTCTAAGAAAGAGACCTCTCTCCTTTTCTTCTAAACCACCAGGAAGCCACCCTTCTTACTCTTTGATTCTGCTGAAAATCAAAGCTGATCTACAATCCAACCCAGCTACTCCTCCTGAAAATAATGTGCTTAGGTGCTTGGAAGAATGGGAAACACCTTTGGTCTTGGCTGGAAGGGGAAGAACATTTTGTCTCTAATCAAATCACCTTCCCTTTCCCAGTTCCTTCTAGTCTTCCTTCCTCTCCCCACAACTCCAAGACTCTCTAAAACTAAAGATGGTAAACCAATTGTTGATCTGCATTCCTAAAAGGAATTTACCACATTGGGTATTCCATTCATCAATAAAAATCCCAAGTCTTATCTATTTTCCCTCACCCCCTCCCAAAACAGTACCTAAAGTATACATTGAAGGCCAGCTCAGAACTCAGGAGCAGCCTTGACTATTTTGCAGAATTGGCTGATGAGGGACAAATATCCTATTGCTGGCCCTCCCCACCTCCCCCAGATTAATCACTTGTTCACCTTGCATTGAGGTGAGGAGAAATGGATCTCCCCACAGGTATGTCCCTATAGTTGCATCAAGGTTCTTTTTTCTGCCTATGCTCTGGAAGACAAAATCTCTCTAGTGTTTGCCTACTCTGAGGCTCTCCTACAGTTTACATTCCAGCCTCCTGGATTTCCACTTCTCACTCCAGGACAGACATTCCCAGAATACCTGCCTCTTCCATCCCCACTCCCAGCCCCCAGGGATATAAATACCTCACCATCTCTCCTCTCTTCCCAGGACATCTAATACATCCAGAGACTCTTGTGTCCTCCATCAGAATCCTCCTACTGTTCCCCACCCATACCGGCATTTAAAGAACTTTGTCAGGTCATGGTTACGCCCACAAAGACCTTAGAATGTGTTTCTTTCTTATTTTTAAACCTTTATTTTCTGCCTTAGAATCAATACTGTGTATTGACACCAAAGCAGAAAGGCCAAGCAATAGGGGTTAAGTGACTTGCCCAATAGGGATTAAATCACACAGCTAGAAGTGTCTAGGACCGAATTTAAACCCAGGACATCCCAAGCTGCCCCCAAAATGTTTCTAAAGGTCATACTACAAAGTAAGTTATATAAAAACATAGTCACTCACTAAATACATCTCTGATGCAAGATGGAACAAATGTTTGCCAACCTGAAAACATTTTTTTCTTGACCACCCAAACTGATTTTTAGGCTACTAATAAATGCATAAAGTCTTTTACCCCATCCCAACCCGAAAAAGGAAGGAAGGAAGGAAGGAAGGAAGGAGGAAGGAAGGAAGGAAGGAAGGAAGGAAGGAAGGAAGGAAGGAAGGAAGGAAGGAAGGAAGGAAGGAAGGAAGGAAGGAAGGAAGGAAGGAAGGAAGGAAGGAAGGAAGGAAGGAAGGAAGGAAGGAAGGAAGGAAGGAAGGAAGGAAGGAAGGAAGGAAGGAAGGAAGGAAGGAAGAGAAAGTTCCTTCGTTTAGGGAAGGGCTAAGTGACTCTTTTTCTTCCAGACTTTTATCACTGCCTTTACCAATATTGGTTCCAAGGCAGAAGTTAAGGGTTTTAAAAAAACGACATGGATACCTTCCCTGAGATTTGATTGACTGTAGTGTGATTCAGGGTTCAGATGGTTGACATCCTCATGCAGCCATGGGAAGCTCTTCTCAGAAGTTTAGCTGGCAGATCATGATGGGTAAGGCAGGCAAGAGAGCTTCTTCCCTCAGCTGAATCAGCTCAGGGAATCTTCTATGCCTCTTCTTGCCAAATATCCTTCTTCTGCCATGGCTAACTAAATATCATTTTGTGCCACTATTAAACCTAACTTACCAGGGGATTTGGCTGATTCACCCCCAACCCAAAACAACATTCTATTTCTCCAAGTGGACAGTAAATCACTGCTTGAGCGGTAGGGCCCCTAAGTTATAGGGCCCCCAAGTGAAGGAACTAAGGATTGACCTAGGGCTGAACCTAGGATGTGTTTGGGCTAAGCAGGACACCTATAGGCTAACAGAACATGTGTTTGGGCTAGCAGAAGAGACGTCATCTTGTGTATGTTTCACGTATCTTATGGATACCCCTGAATCCTTCAATCACAGTGAGAGATTGTACCCAATAGATCAATACCTTGACAGGATGCATTGTTCTCCTCAAGGCTCTCTGTGATTGGTTATCTGTCACTATTCAAACATTGTCTGTAACCATGTGGATGGATATGTCTGGGTAGCAACCCAGCTGCCTATAAATACCATCCCTCCCCTCAATAAAGTTGCCTTTGATGGGCAGCTCGTCACTGGTCCTCCTGGTCCTTCCTTCTCCTCACCACCTCCAGAAGACCCCAGTCTGTAGATAGAGGCTGGCTGGCTCCTCCTGTCACTATCACTTGAGAACACAGACTTAGTTTTCCAACCTCCTCAACTCACCTTACAGAGGGCAAGGCTAAGCATACAGTAAGTAGCCAAGAAATAGATAATTGATGGCTTCAATTGGTGTTGATTGGTAGGACCCCTGCCCTTCTGGGTCCAAACTCAGCATAATCCAAGTTACCCTTCAAATTGGGACACAATACCCAATGACAGCTCAATACTATGTGTACTATGGAACTGGAAAAATTTGAACACAGTAAATAACATAACAAAGTCTTATTGGTAAGTGGTCCCTTTATAATTTATTTCTCACTACTGTAAGAGATGACCTGTAAAAAGACATTGGACTACATTATATGACAAAATAATAATAGTAATAATAGTTACTCCCTATCCCAATACCTATGCTGACCCCAAAAGAATTAATGAATTTTTTCATATAAACAATAATTTATATATAATTACATAATCAAAATTTCACAAGTAATTTTATAATATGATAATTTAGTATAGTATAGATGCTCTATACTATATATACTATATAATCTATCTATAATGTATACTATATACCTATAATCAATACTATACAATGATATAGAGTATCTGTATACTATATAATGAAAGTCTATCCTATATACTATATAATGATATATAGTATCTATGATATATAGTATCTATGATCTATGATAAGATATCATATATCCATGATATACACTATATGATATATAGTATCTGTAATATATAATATTAGTATACACTATAGAATGATATATAGTATCTGTAATATAGAATTATATTACTATACACTATAGAATAGTATATAGTATCTGTAATATATAATTATGTTACTATACACTATAGAATGATATATAGTATCTGTAATATATAATAATATTAGTATATACTATAGAATAGTATATAGTATCTGTAATATATAATTATGTTACTATATACTATAGAATGTTATATAGTATCTGTAATATATAATTATATCTATATACTATAGAATAGTATATAGTATCTGTAATATATAATTACGTTACTATATACTATAGAATGATATATAGTATCTATAATATATAATTATTAGTATATACTATATAATGATATATCTGTAATATATAATTATATTAGTATATAATGATATATAGTATCTATAATATATAATGACATTAGTATATGCTATAGAATGATATATAATATCTATAATATGATATTAGCATACACAATGTGATAATACATAATATCTGTAATATACAATGATGTTAGTATACACTATATAATGATTTATAGTACCTATAATATAATAACAAAATAATAACTATACAAATGTTTGCTTAAACTCCAAAGGTCATCAAAGACCAAAGCCAGTTTACTCAAAAGCCAATTGTATTGTTGAAGAACAGGCTGTGTTCTCGGCTCATCTTGGCGATACTTCGTGACTGTGTGATCCTTTGTCTGGGCGCCGTGTAAGTTCCTGGGCCCGGCGTTTTCTGAAAACATAAGAGACGCCGTTGATTGTCTGCCCAGCTCTAATGCATGTTAACCTACCTTGAAGCAGCAGGTGTTATAAACTCTTTTTTAGCCTTGGCCTTCCCTTTTAGGATCAATATTGTGCATTTATTCCAAGAGGGAGAGCAGGAAGGGCCAGGCAATGGGGGTTAAGTGACTTGCTGAGGGCCCCACAGCTAGGAAGTGTCTGAGATCAGGCCTGAGGTTCTATCCACTGAGCTACCTGGCTACTTGTCCAGGTGCATGTTGTGTCCCCTGTTAGAATGCAAGCGCATTGAAAGTGGAGTTTATTTCATTCTTTGACTCTCATCCCCATCCCCTGGCACAGGCCCTGGCACAGAGCAGGGACTGAAGAAACCCTCCCTGACTGACTGATTGATTAGAAATCTAGTCTCCTCCGTCTCTTTGTCCAACCCCTGAAAGGCAGAATCAACTACTGTTCTTTGGACCTTGCCCACGACATGGGGAGTGAAAGCCACCCCTGCGGGAGAGCCTGTCTTTAGGAAGGGGCCTCTGTGTTCTAGAATACTCACTGAACGAAGTGGCATGAATCGAGGCACTTTGGATTGGAAACAGGAAGTAATAGGACGGGACACGGATCCTTTCACATCATAATGGCCTGGTCCTGGTCCTTCTTTCTAAAGGAAGAAAAGAGCTCTTTTTTTTTTTAATGAGGAATAGTGAGCATTTTTTAATCTACTTGCAAGAGAATTAAGTTGTGGATAACGTTCAACATCTCTTTTAAAAATGGCTTATGGAAACTTTCTATACAAATCTATCCTATATCCTGACTCCAGGCAGAACCTTGAGAATGATGGGAAAAATGTTTGCCGCGTCCCTGATGGAGAGCGGGGTTTGCTGGGCGCCTGCGGAGATGATGCTACCAGGAGTGCGTGCTCCGCTGTGAGCCCACTAGAAATCTGTGTCCTCGGATAATCATGTACCCCCACCACAGAGCAGTAACCCATCATCCTCCTAAGCCCCCTCCGAGGGGAGAAAGGAGGACGATGCTATGGACCATATCACTTTGGAAAATGTATGTGGAAATTTGTTATTAAAATAAAAAATAAAAAAGCCGCCTTGGAAGTTCATAGGATTAAAATTGGAAAAGATCACAGCGGTCATCAAGTCTAACCTCCTTCTAATTTTATGAATGAGGTAACTGAGGCTGAGGAAAATGAAATGACTTGCCCAGGACCATACAACTAATAAATATCAGAGGTAGGGCTTTCATTCCCACTTCCTCTTAAATTCTGCTTCCTGAACAAACTACTTGGAAGCAGATAAGTCTTCTTTCAAGTTTCTTAAAAAACAAAGCAAGAAAGAGGGCAGCTAGGTGGCCCAGTGGATAGAGAGCCAGGCCTGGGGGCACAAGACCTGGGTTCAAGTTTGATCTCAGACACTGCCTAGCTGTGTGTACCTGGGCAAGTCACATCAATTATGCTATGTCCCAGTTCCTGTGTTTTGGCAGTGAAGCGCTTTGGGAGCATATTAACCCGCACAGTTTGTGCTAGCTTTGCAATTTCTTTGCTCAGACGTTTCCAGGATGAATGTAGAGCTCCAAGTATAGGTGGCACAGGCTAGAAAGAGAAATCGCTTAAAGGATCACATAATTTTGTTTGGTCTGACTACAATAATTTTTTCTTTCTTCTAACCCCCCCCCCCCAGTTAACAAGCACTTACTCTCTTTCCCTGACCTCCCACATGGGATAAAGGGCATGGGAGGAGAAGTATTTATAAAGAGAAAAACACATCTCCATAGTGGCCACATCCAAAAATGCACGTGTCACTGTATATTTAGTCTATTATGTCTTTTTTGGGGGGGCAAAAAGCATTCTAAATCATCAATCTGATGGAATGCTGGTGAATCATCACCTTGATCAGAATTCTTAAGTGTTCCAAAATGGGTTGTTTTTATAGCGTTGTTACAGCATAAATCATTCTCTGGGGTCTGCTCACTTCACTCTGCATCAGTTCAAAGACAGTTTCAAGTGGCACCTTGACACGTATGTGTAGATTTCTACTTGCACCCTCTGATTATGAGATTCCTCCTTATTCGTCCTCATCTCTCTCCTAATTCATCTTTCCTTTCTTGAGATTGTCAAAAGATAATAAAAAACGTTCCCAGGCTCTCCTTCATATTTGACTAATTCTATGACCTCTGTTAACATTAAAGTTTTTAAGAGATGCTTGAATCACTCTTCGATTAAAAGACAAGAACTCCAACTTTATGATGCCTTTTCTGATTGATTCCTTGCTTTTATTTATCATTTGATGTTTCTCTTTATTCTGATATTTCTGATTTCAAAAGTTTCTAGTCAATTCCTTTCTGAAAGACAAAGTCCTATCACCAGAAATGCTTAGAAATTCTCTCTTTCACATGAGGGGATGCCCTCTGATTGGGGAATGGCTGGACCAGTTGTGGTATATGTTGGTGATGGAATACTATTGTGCTCAAAGGAATAATAAAGTGGAGGAGTTCCATGGAGACTGGAACAACCTCCAGGAAGTGATGCAGATTGAGAGGAGCAGAACCAGGAGAAAAATGTACACAGAGACTGATACATTGTGGCACTATCAAACATAATGGACTTCTCTACTAGCAGCAATGCAATGATCCACGACAATTCTGAGGGACTCATGAGAAAGAATGTTATCCACATCCAGAGGAAGAACTGTGGGAGTAGAAACACAGAAGAAAAACAACTGCTTGATCACCTGGGTTGATGGGGATATGATTGGGGCTGTAGACTCTAAATGATCACTCCAGTGCAAACATCAATAATAGGGAAATAGGTCTTGATCAATGACCCAGATTAAACCCAGTGGAATTGTGCATCAGATACTGGAGGGGGGTGAGGGGAGGGGAGGAAAAGAACATGAGTCTTGTAACCATGGAAAAATATTCTAAATCATTAAATAAACATTTTTTTTAAAATTCTCTCTTTTTTATGAAGGTTCTTTCCCCCTCCCCCCCCCCCCCCCCCGTAGTATTATATTCATTTTTTCTGGTTAAGCTATTCTTGGTTGTCAGCTTATTTCTTTTGGCATTTGGAATACTGTGTTCCATTCTCTTCACATCTTTAAAGTAATAGCTGCTAAATCTTGTGTGATCCTGATTATAGTTACTTGGAATTTGAACTATTATTTTTTTTCTGGCTGCTTGCAATATTTTTTTTTTCTTTGACCTAGATGCTCTGTATTTTGGCTATGATATTCTTGAGTGTTTTCATTTTGGAGTTTATTTCAATGACTTCTTTCTAGTTTCACTTTTCCCTCTGGTTCAAAGATCTGGGAAGTTTTCTTTCATTATTTTTTGAAATATGATATTATGATCTCAAATATGATTTGAAATATGATAGGCTCTTTTTTGGGGCTTTCAGTTAGTTCAGTGGTTCTTAAATTATCATTCCCTAATATGATTTCCAGGTCAATTTTTTATTTGAGACACCATATTTTCCCTTATTTTTTCTATCTTTTGATTTTGTTTTAACATTTGTTATTTCATAGAGTTACTAACTTCTATTTCATCCATTTTAATTTTAGGAATTCTGTTAGCTGAGCAAGATTTTATATCTCTTATGCTAAAAACTATTAGTTCTCTTTCTAAGTCTCCTTCAAAGCTCTCATTTTTTTTCCAATTCTTCCCTCTGTCACTTTCATTTCATTTGTCATTTTAAATCTCATTTAAAAACTCTTACATCATTTCTTCTAAGAATATCCATTGAACTTGAGGTTAAGCTTTGCTTTTTCTTTGAGGCTTTGCTTGTAGTATGTGTTTTGGAGTTATCTTCTTTTTTCTGGGTTTTTGTCTTGGACATCCCTGGCCTCTAAGTGTTCTTTTTTGCTTTTCTTCCAGTGATCTGCTCTAGGTAACCATGGCATTGTTGATTCAATTGAGAATTGGGGGTGGGGGGTGAGGGGGCACTAAGTCTATGATTTTTCCCTTTTGGAAAAACTCTCCCCTCTGCAACTGTTCTGGAAAATTGGGGCTCTGGGTACTGTCTAAATTATTGGGCCCCTTGGGAGACTCTGTGTTACTGGTCTTGAGAGGGTACTGAGTCCATTTTCTGCTCAAGGCCTGCTAGCCTAATTCAGAGCTCTTAGCTAAGTCCATGTTTCTGGTCCTTCCCAGTGCCACGTCTGTCCCCTGACCCATGCTGCTGCTCTTCCCCAATTCTTGCCCTTGTCATTTGCCTATAAATTGAATTTATGATCGTCATCAGCACAAATGATCTACTGTAGTATCTCCTTCAATTTCCCAGACACTTCTCAGTCCCGCATTACTCCTATATCATTATTAGAATAACTGTCAGAGGAGCTGGGCTATACTCCTTCCTCAAACTCCATTATCCTGCCAGATGGCCACAATAATTTAATACTCTTTGGCTAGGTTAATCAATATGTCCAGTGAATCATGCTAAGTGTTTTAGCATTGATTAGGATAGCACATTCCACCTGCTTATTTTAGACCATCTTTTTATGAGTCCTAAATCTACTTCGTTCAAACTTGAAAGGGGGTTCACTGATATTATAGGCTTGATTAAAGTTGTCTATGGTTTTCTCCCTTTTGAGTGTACAGACTTCAGTCGTATTCCCTTTTAGTTTTTGTCCTTCCAAAGGAAAGATTTCTTACTCTCTTCTCATACAGAAGCCTTCCCATATCCTTGAGAATCCCCGTTTTGCTTTTCTGGAGCTTTTCCACCTTCTATGATGTCTTTCTTGAAAACAACTGATAGATCACATGGGTCGATGGGGATAGGATTGGGGATGTAGACTCTAAACGATCACCCCAGTGCAAATATCAATAATATGGAAATAGATATGGATCAATGACACAAGTATTGCATATCAGGTTCAGGAGGGAGGTGGGAGGAGGGAAGGGAAAAAACATAAATCTTGTAACCATGGAAAAATATTCTAAATTAACTAATTAGATAAAAATTAAAAAAAAAACAATAAAAAATGATGTCTTTCTTGAGCCCTGGCAGCTAGAACTTCTCTGATTTTTTTTACCAAATCATATCCTAGCAGCCTAACAGAGTTCGTGGCATTTCCAGGTGCTTCACGTCCTCCCAGGGTATATAGAGAAGGATCGGACTGGTTTTATAACTGGCTTCGGAGGCACAGGTATTTTAAGCAATTCACCTGAGGTGATGGTTCAATTGCATTGCAGAGATAAAGTCTAGAGTCTAGTCTGTGCCAATGACTGTGGTCTGGTAAGAGCCACAGCGCTGTGCTGCCAGCGCCAGTGAACGCCCTCTCATCCCGCTGAAGAACTGTGCCCATCAACAGCCGGAATAATGTTAAGTAATGCTGCTTCCCTTGTTTACTGTTCTATGTCACAGCGGTGTAATTAGTGCTGCCATTCTCAATTATGCTGCCATGAATGGAGCTGCTTATTAGCAGCCGAGCACAAGTCTAATAATCAAGGGATGGGAAGACCTCATCATCTCCCAACCTGTGGCACAACCAAAGGAACGGCCATGTTTCCAAATTGATGGACGTGTGAAACAAAGATCATCCCCAGGCTAAAGCTGTAGGTGTTCCCTTAGCTCACTGCATATCTCAGAGAAACAGGAGCTACTGTAAGAGCATAGGAATGCTCAAACCGGGTAAGAAGCTCCATTTGGTGCACCAGAATAATGGAGTGCTCCTGGGCTGGATGGATAGGTGTGTCGAAATCGCTCCTGCTAAGTGTTCCACTATTGATTCCACTCCAAGGACAATGCACGGGTCAGTCTGTAAGTGGCAAAGAAGTACTGCAGGCTGCACCCTTTCACTTCCAGCATTAATGAAGCATTTATTTGACCTATACTTTCAGATCAGGATCCTTGGGAAACCCATTCCTATTCAGGCTATTGAGTCCTTCGTTGAATGGAGCCATTTCCCTTTTTTACTTCATTGTCTGTGGTACATTTTATCAAGATGTTAGTTTTGTTCCTGATCTCTTTTAATTAGATCTATTTTTGCTTTAGCTTTGACTGAGATCATGATTGCTACTTCTCCTTTTTTTAACTTCAGATGAAGCACAATAAATTCTGCTACAATCCCTTACCTTTACTCTGAGTCTATATCCCAGGCTCAAATGTGTTTCTTGTAAACAATATATTATAGGATTTGGGTTTATCTATTTTGCTTTCTGTTTTATGGGTGAATTCATGCCATTCACATTCATGGTTGGGAAAACTAACTGCATATTCCTCTCTATCTTATTTTCCCCTTTTGATCCTGCTCTTTCCTCTTTCATTCTGTTCTTTCTTCACAAGGATTTTGCTTTTAATCATGATCCCCCACTTCTTCCTCCATTCTGTTCTCCCTGCCTCCTTATCTTGCCCCTCTCCTATTTCTCAACAGAATGAAATAAAATTTTTATGCCCAAATAAGTATGGTTGTTATTCCCTTTCTGAGAAAATTCCAATGAGAGTAGGGTTTAAGCATTGCCATCATCCTCCACTCCACTGTAATAGGTTTTTTGCACTTCTTTAGGTGTGATAATTTATGCTAGTTTGTCCCTCACTTCCTTTTTCTCTCAGTGCAATCCTCTTTTTCACCCCTTGATTTTTTTTATATCATGTCATCCTAATCAACTTACTCTTGTACCTTCTGCTTATGTATACTCCTTTTGACTGCTCTAATAATGTTAAAAAAATTTTTTTTAAACCTTACCTTCCATCTTAGAATCAAGACTAGGTATTTATTCAAAGGCAGAAAAGTGGTAAGGGCTAAGCAATGGGGATCAAGTGACTTGTCCAAGGTCACACAGCTAGGAAGTGTCTGAGGTCAGATTTGAACCCAAGACTTATTGTCTCTGGGCCTGGCTCTCAATTCACTGAGCCACCCAGCTTCCCCCAATGTTAAAATTTTTAGGAGTTACAAATATCTTTCTATATAAGAATATAAACAGTTTGATCTTATTGAATCCCTTAAATTTTCTCTTTTTCTTGTTTACCTTTTTATTCTTCTTTTAAGCCTTATATTTGAACATCAAAATTTCTATTTAAATCTGGTCTTTTCATCAGAAATGCTTTGAAATCTTCTATTTTATTAAATGACTATCCCCCCCAAGAAAGAATGTACTTAGTTTTGCTGGGTAGGTGATTGTTGGTTGTATACCTATTTCCTTTGCATTCTAGAACATCATATTCCAAGCCTACTGATCCTTTAATGTAGAAGCTCCTAAGTCCTGTGTAATTATGATTGTGGCTCCATGATATTTGAATGGTTTCTTTCTGACTGCTTGTAGTATTTTCTTCTTGGCCTGGGAGCTCTTGAATTTGGCTCTGATATTCCTAAGAGTTGTCATTTGGGAATTTATTTCAGAAGGTGATCAGTGGATTCTTTCAATTACCTACCATTTTACCCTCTTGTTCAAGAGTATCAAGGTAATTTTCTTTGATAATTTCTTGTAATATGATGTCTAGGCTTTTTTTTTAATCATAGCTTTCAGGTAGTCTAGTAATTCTTAATTTATCTCTTCTGGGTCTTTTTTCTACGTCAGTTGTTTTTCCAACCAGATATTTCCTCTCTCCCCCTTCTCCCCCCACACTTTTTCATTCTTTTGATTTTGTTTTATTGTTTCTTGATATCTTATGAAGTCATTAGCTTCTACTTGCCCAATTCTAATTTTTTAGACATTATTTTCTTCTATGAGCTTTGGAACCTCCTTTTCCATATGGCCAATTCTATTTTTAAAGAAACTTTTCTTCATTGTCTATCTCTCTTTTCCATTTGTCCAATTCTGCTTTTTAAAGTGTAATTTCCTTCCTGAACCCACTTTCATTTCTCTTCCCCATTTTTCCTGTCTCTATTATTTGATTTTCAAAATCCTTTTTGAGCTCTTCCAGAGACTTCCCATTCTTATTTGAAGTTTTTCATGTAGCTGTTTGGATCTCATTGTCCCCTTTTGAGTTTGTGCCTTGCTCTTCTTTGTCACCATAATAATTTTCTGTAGTTGGGTGTTTTTATTGTTGTTGATGTTTGCTTATTTTCCCAGCCTTTTTCTTGACTTTTATTTTGATCTTAAAAGTGGACTCTGTTCTCAGGGTAGAGGGGCACTCTCTTAAACTTTAGTTTTTTCTTGCAGCTACACTTAACTCTAGTTCTAGGTTTCTGCAAGTTTTAGTTCTGTCAAGATGATATTATGGCCTGTGGGCTGGGAGTTCTGAAAGTCACCTCCAGCTGATGATTTAGTCTCCTCTAGGGACTGCTGATGTCTTGAAGGGCTCAAAGCATAGTGAACTACTTTATGCTGGTGCTTGGGGACTTATCTTGGGCTTGGGCAGGGGCTTAGGACTTCATTCTGGGCTTACACTAACCTTGGGGCCTCATTGCAGGTTTGGATAGGGCTCTAGGCCTCCTCTTAAGTTAGCATAGGCCATCAGATTGGGATTTTGCTGTAGGCTTATGTTAGGGCTTGGAACTTCAAGCAATGGATGTAAGGTGCTCATCTGTTGGCTTAGGTGGGATCTCAATGTCTCAAAATTGACTCAGGCTTAGGTTCAGAACCTGGAGCAGGTTGGCAGGGTGGTGGTTGCTGTTGGCTTGACTGGTACTCATTAGTATGGTCTTGCTGTGGACTGCATGGCCTTGCTGTAGGCTGGACTCCTCTTTCATGCTGGTGAAACAGACCCTTTCTACCTACCTTCCAAGTTGTTTTCTCCAGGAAAATTGCTTCATTCCACCCCCTTGTTTGTTCTGTCACTCCAGTATTGTTTAAAAGGATTATTTTAAGGCTGGTTGGAGAGGATTCTCAGAGAGGTTCAAGCTTTCCATGCCTCTACTCTGCCATCTTGGCTTTGCCTCCCATCATTTCCATTTAATATGCCATTATGTCATCAATATGGGCTCACTTATTTTAATTCAAGTTAACCATGGGACAAAGATTCCTGTGAAATGACCGTTATTTTTCCCATGTATGTCCCTTACAGTTATTAAGAAGGATCATTTATGAAACTGGGCAGAGAAGCCAGGTAACATATAGTCTTTTTTTTTTCCTTAACACACCTTCTGTCTTAGAATCAACATTAAGTATTGGTTCCAAGATAGAAGAGAGGTAAGGGTGAGGCAATTAGGATTAAGTGACTTGCCCAGGGTCACACAG
This sequence comes from Monodelphis domestica, assembly GCF_027887165.1. Taxonomy (NCBI): domain Eukaryota; kingdom Metazoa; phylum Chordata; class Mammalia; order Didelphimorphia; family Didelphidae; genus Monodelphis; species Monodelphis domestica. The sequence goes on along the minus strand of NC_077227.1, from coordinate 660,126,541 downwards.
CTAGGAAGTATCTGAGGCCTGAATTGAACCCAGGACCTCTTGGCTCTAGAACTAATTCTCCCTCCACTGACCCACCTAGCTGCCCCAACATCTAGTCTTCTGCCACCAAAGGAATGCCAAGGTAAAACGTGTTGACTTATAAATATACAAGTATTCATAGCAAAGTTTTTGTGGTTGGAGAAAACTAGGAAAAAGTGGGTGTCCATTCATTGGGGAAGAGATGAACAAACTGTGGCAAATGAATGCAACATACTACAGGAAACAATAAAAATGAAGAATTCAAAGACTTATGGGAAGATTTTTTATACGAACAGATGCAGAGTCCTGCAGAACAAAACAATCTACACAATGATGATAATCATTGGAGGCAGTGTGGTGCAGGGGAACAGGGCCAGATCGGAAACCAGAGGCCCCAGCTTTGCAACTTCTTACTTATGTGATACAGAGCAAATTATTTAACCTCTCTGAGCCTTTGCTTCCTTTTTGAAATTGAGAGGGTTGGCCTAGATCACCTCTAAGATCCCTTCTAGCTTTAAGTCCATAATCCTATAATCCCAATGCAAATGGGAAAAAAGCACAAAATCAAGATGAAATGGTTAAATTATAATGAGAAGAAACAAAGACATACACCTTTTTTCTTTCTCCAGAGAAGTGGGAGAGTTTAGACAGAGAATGCTGCTTAACTCTTGTTCTTTGTTACAATGAAAGGTGAGGACGGAAGGACAGGCAGAGTGTTTCTGAAAATATCTGTGATATAAACCCAAAAGGCTTGAAAGGTCCCTGGAGGTCCCTGAGAAGAGCTGATTAAATGCATTTCCTTAAAGAAGAGAGGCAGGAGAACTCCGAGGTGTTTAATAAATGCTCATTGTATGATTGATTGAATGTTACTTAGATGAGGAAGCTGAGATTGGTGTACTTGTTGAAAGTGTGATAAAGGGTGGAAAGGTTTGCAATTTGCAAAACTATGCAAAAACTGAAAAGTTTTTCCAACCAGATATTTCCTCTCTCCCCTCTTCCCTCACACTTTTTCATTCTTTTGATTTTGTTTTATTGTTTCTTGATATCTTATGAAGTCATTAGCTTCTACTTGCCCAATTCTAATTTTTTAGACATTATTTTCTTCTATGAGCTTTGGAACCTCCTTTTCCATATATGACCAATTCTACTTTTTAATAAACTCTTTTCTTCATTGTCTATCTCTCTTTTCCATTTGTCCAATTCTGCTTTTTAAAGTGTAATTTCCTTCCTGAACCACTTTCATTTCTCATCCCCATTTTTCCTGTCTCTATTATTTGATTTTCAAAATCCTTTTTGAGCTCTTCCAGAGCCTGAGGCCAATTCCCATTCTTATTTGAAGTTTTTCATGTAGCTGTTTGGATCTCATCGTCCCCTTTTGAGTTTGTGCCTTGCTCTTCTTTGTCACCATAATAACTTTCTGTGGTTGGGTGTTTTTATTGTTGTTGATGTTTGCTTATTTTCCCAGTCTTTTTCTTGACTTTTACTTTGATCTTAAAAGGCTACCTTCCTGTAAACCCTTCACAGCACAGAAATTCTGCCTCTTTGGAAGTAATAAGTGCCTTCCCAGAGTCATGGAATTCTAGAGATGAAGTGACTTCTTCAAAAGACCAGGTTCATAGGGGCAGCTAAGTAGACCAAAGGATAGAGCATCAGGACTGGAGCTGGGATGACCTGTGTTCAAATCTGACCTCAAGACATGTGTGACCTTAAACAAATCATCTAACCTCCATTGCCCAGCCCTTGCTGTTCTTCTGTCTTACAAAGGATACTGAGAAGATAAGGTTAAAAAAAAAAGAAAAGATTTAATGCACTTTCTACCATCACATCACCCAAACTAAACTAAATAGATAAGGATGTTCTCAAATTTAAAATGTAAAATGTTGCGCCAGTATCTAACAGGGGACAATATTAACTACACTGCACCAGGGAGCACCGCGGGGAGAGTGCCTGCCTTGGGATCAGTTCATTAGCTCGTGTGACCCTGGGCAAGTCATTTAACCCTATTTCCTCTGTAAAATGAGCCAGAGAAGGAAATGGCAAGCCGCTCCAGGAGCTTTGCCAAGAAAAACCCCAAATGGGGTCAGGAAAAAATGGGACACGACTGAACAACAGCCCTTCTTGGCTAAGGAAGAAGAGGTTGGAAAAACGAGTGGAAGGCTGCAGGAGTGGAAATTTTACTAGGCTCCCTGGGAAGAGTGGCTCCCTGTGAATGGAGTGTGTCGCAGGCATCTAACCTTGAATACCGGTGACTAATTTTTATACAAACAAGTTCTATTCTGGGCCTCTGAGAAGAGTAGAAGGAATGATGAAGATGTGCAAATTCCTGTAAAGGCACTCCTTGCTCTCCCCCATGTCTGCCACGAGATGTGCTCCGCATCGTGAAGCAGAGCAGCTCCTCTGCCTCCACCCTGGCTCTGGCGCGGGGATGGGCTCCAGTCCTCACTTTGCCTCGGTCCCTCGGGAACCTTTTGCCTGGCATCCTCATCCGCATCAGAGGCCAAGTACATGCCAGCCCTCGGTGATCTGTTTATCCTCAAAGACTTGCATCATAAGCTCCAATAGCCGATCTATGAAGCCCGTCTCAGAATGTAAAAGGAAACACGCTAAGCCGCTGCGTTCTGATGCTTGGAGAGGGCCTGCGTGCTTTACCCGTGAAACACGCTGACCTGCGCTGATGCCGTCTGGTTCGGAAGCAAATTATTCCTGAGATCTGAGGCTCTCTTTGTCACGGTGAAATCTGAGTCGGATTTCTCTCCTATTGCACTATTCCTTTTGACAGGAGCCCTCCCAGAGGGCTGGAGATGGCTGGTCCCAGGCCTGGGGCTAGTCAGGTTCTGTTATGGCAGAAGACACCGAATCAAAGACAATCGGCCTCTACTCACGGCACTCGTGAGGCTGTGAGCCGAGGCGAGGCTTCTGGACCTAGAGAAGCCTTCACGGATTTCCCAGAGCTGAGGATCACATTGGAGCACAAGGCAGGGCTACATAATAACAATAATACGGTGAGCAGCAGTCCTAGATAGTGCTTCCTGGTTTTGTCTTTGTTTTCCCCCCGGACAATGCCTGGCACAGAGAGGGCACTTCTGATTGTCCAATTGAATCTGCTTAGCCAATAAAGGTGGAGGTTCGCCCCTATGGATGTGAACTCGAGATTACTTTGGAACGTGTGTAGGGACTTATATGGGAAGGTATTCCAGGAAGAGGGACTGCTGGGAACAATCACATGGATATAGGATTGGTTTGGTGGACAGTGAGCAGAAATCAAGTCTGGATGCTGTAGGAAGTGGGCCAAAACAAGACTCGTAAAGAAGGTTGAAAAGGGAGAATGGCCTTAAGGCTGCAGAAAACCCCGAATGCTGGACTAAGGAAGCCCGACCTTATTTTTTTTTTTAAAATATATTTTATTTGATCATTTCCAAGCATTATTCGTTAAAGATCATTTTCTTTTCCTCCCCCCCACCCCCCATAGCCGACGCGTAAGTCCACTGGGCATTACATGTTTTCTTGATTTGAACCCATTGCTTTGTTGATAGTATTTGCATTAGAGTGTTCATTTGGAGTCTCTCCTCTGTCATGTCCCCTCAACCTCTGTATTCAGGCAGTTGCTTTTCCTCGGTGTTTCCACTCCCATAGTTTATCCTTTGCTTATGAATGGTGTTTTTTTCTCCTGGATCCCTGCAAGTTGTTCAGGGACATTACACCACCACCAATGGAGAAGTCCATTACATTCGATTGTACCACAATGTATCAGTCTCTGTGTACAATGTTCTCCTGGTTCTGCTCCTCTCGCTCTGCATCACTTCCTGGAGGTTGTTCCAGTCTCCATGGAACTTCTCCACTTTATTATTCCTTTGAGCACAATAGTATTCCATCACCAACATATACCACAGTTTGTTCAGCCATTCCCCAATTGATGGGCATCCCCTCGTTTTCCAGTTTTGGGCCACCACAAAGAGCGCAGCTATGAATCTTTTTGTACAAGTCTTTTTGTCCATTATCTCTTTGGGGTACAGACCCAGCAGTGCTATGGCTGGGTCAAAGGGTAGATGAAGCCCGACCTTATTAATGGCCATACTGTTACCAAAACCAAAACCAAACCAAAGAACATCCGCACAACAAAAAGATATTCTAGTCTTTCATTAGTCCCCTTAATTTGGGGGAGAAGCGGCTAGTCAAAAAGTCCAAGGGGAAAAGTGGTGATGGGGAGTGTGAGTGGACTGCAAATTCAAAATGAGTCTACAGTGAGAAGTAAAGTTATGTGCCCCCCACTCCAGGGAATCTTGCCTAATGCCCTTTTGTGCACATGATCATCATCTTCCTGGGAAAACTAAGAAAAGAACAAGGTGTGAATTAGAATACAACTGGCTAGACAGGATGAGAACCAGGAACCCACAGGGGACAAAAATCCAAGGGGCTAAAAGGGGAGATTCAGGCTGGGAAGATCAACATCCCATGAGGAGATAAAATATTGATATTATTAATTAATATAATAATTAAATAATTAATATAACAATATAATAATTAAACATAAAATGTCAATGAGTTGTCTAACTCAATCTGCTCCCTGAATTTCCAGCCCTTTTTGTCATGTTATGTTTGAGACATTTCCAGGACCCTTGCTCCAAAATATAGGATGGAGGTCCTTTCTTGCCCCCTTTTGGGTTGGGGGGGGCTATTGATAAATGAACACTATTTATAGGCATCATATTTATTTGGAAGATGGAAAGCTGTGACCCCATGGACCATAGCAGGTCAATACTATCCACAGGGTTTTCTTGGCAAAGATACTGGAGTGGTTTACTAGTTCCTCCTCCAGTGGATTTAGGCAAACAGAGATTAAGTGACTTGCCAAGGTTATACAGGCCAGAGAGTTTCTGAGGCCAAATTTGAACCCAGGTCTTCCTGACTCCAGGTCCAAGTGCCTGCTGCATAGTGGGTGCTTAATAAATTCTCATTCCCTATTTTCCCCTCCCAGTAGACAAAAAGATATTAAAGATGGGCCACCACCTTCTGATTCAATGTGTCTTGAATTACTAAATTTGTAATTTTTGGAACATTTTAATGATTAAAACAAACAACAAAACCTGGCATTCATACAAATCATACCTGATGTGAAGAAGGGCATCTTCCATTTGTTGACCCTCCATATATTTTCTGAGTTGTAAAGCCCTTTAGAGTTCAATTTGGTAATTAACATTGCCTTTACAAATAGGTACGTCAAATTAGATAATAAGAGAGTAATAGTCCCAAGTGGTGCTGACATTCAGGGCTATATAGCCAAAATTTCCTACTTTTATTTTTAACAAATAGTACTAAAAATGCTATTGGAAGAAGTAAAAAAACAGACTAATTCTCCCCCCCTACCGCCCCCCCCCCTTTTTTTTGCTTCTTCTAAATGAGGTGATTATCTTTGGCCAAGTCAATAAGTGGTCCAATAGGCTGAATGTCCTAGAATTAGGTTGATCACATAATTGTATGGTTCATGAGGATGCTACTTCCCTACCTTCCCTCCTTTTCCTTCTCTCCCATTAGACTGTGAGCTCATCAAGGGCAGAGCCTATTTTTTGTTTCTCTTTCTATCTGCAGTGCTTAGCACAGTGCCTGGCACAAAGGAGGCACATGACAAATGCTTAATGACTGACTAACCTTAGCTGTGCTAATCAGTCCCTGGTAGTACAGATTACTGGAGCGGGAGAGAGTTCTGGCTCAGGGTTTAATGGCTTAGGAATATGATGGGATATATATTCTAGACAATGCGTTTAGCAGCGCTCTGAGCTGCATATGACCTTTCCTGAGTCCTAAGTGAGGGACAAATTAATCAGAGCTAGTTAACCAATCCCCAGCATTTCTGGGACAAAGCAGGAGTAGGTCATAATCAGGCTAAGGAACTTAGTGTTTTCCCATTTGAATCTGCAGGTTCTCAGGCTCCTGGGACACCAATCTGGACCTGAGTGGATGCTTGTTGATTGCTTCTAATACCACCAAGCAGCTCATGGTTACTACAATATTTGCTTTTGTTTAGAAAAAGGATTCTGCAATTCTTATAAAAAACTGGATCAATGACATTTTTTGTTGCATTTACCATCATGTCTTTGTAATGCTTGTATAGTTGATATGGACACTCATAGCTTTTTTTTTTTTTGGATTTATTTAATTTATTTAATTCTTTTTTCTTGAGACTGGGTTTCCCCCTTTTCCCTTTTCCATCCATGTCTTTCCCACTATGCCCAGATTAAACTTAACCTGCAAACTCCTTAATGTAGTCTATGGGGAACCTCAATACACACTTAAACTTCAAAAAAAAAAAATGTACATGGTTGACTCTACTTGAGTGAAACCCAAACCCTGTTCCTGAGTAGCAAGGAGTAAGCTGAAATCGGTGCCCCCAATCTTATCCAGCCCATTTCTTTCACACAAAGCACTTTGTAATCCTCAAGGTGCTAGAGAAATATGAGTTATGCTCCCAAAAGACAGGCTGGGAGAGCACAAGAGGGTCCATCACTACTTTGGCAGAGAACACAGGAACCGGTATTCTGAGGCAGGGTTCTCTTTCTTGTCTCTTTCAATCAGGGGAGCTGGGGCAAGCAAGCCAAAACACCTAATCCAACTTTAGGCATCTTTATAGAAGCAAAGTTTCTAGAATCAGGGAGGTGATAGGGAGGAACTCTGCCCTGGTTAGATCACATCTGAAATTTTGTGCTTATTTCTGAAAGCCACATTTTAGGAAGGTCAGGGAATGTTGGAACACGTCCAAGAGGCTGACTAGGATAAGGAGATACAAAACCACACCACACAAACATGATCCACTCTGATGGTCCACTCATGTGAAATTCAAATTGCATAAAGTCATTCCAATTATCTCCAAGTATGTTAAGGAAATGTCATGGAGAAATAGAGTGAAAACTGTTTTACTGGCCCCAGAAAATAAACTAGGACAAATGGGCAAAGCTGAGGGGTACATAAAAAAAACCCCAACAACTTCCTATTAAATTAGTGCCAATCAAAAGAGAAATGGGCTGCCTTTGGAGAATGGATGGTCACTAATGGATAGTTTATCAAGCAGAGGCCAGATTAGGCAGACCTACATGACCTCTGAAGTCTCTTTCATCACTCTAGTTCTCTAATTCTGTGAACAACTGCCATTTGTTCCAGGAATAGTATTATTCTAGGCCTGGTGACTGTGCTGCCCCAAATTTTCAAATGTGGAATTTATAGCTATCCTAGACAGCTAGATGACTCAATGAATTGGGTCTGGAGTCAGAAGATCTGAGTTCAAATTTGACCTCAGATACTTCCAAGTCACTCAACCTCTGCTTGCTTCCATCCACTAGAGAAGGAAATGGTAAACTACTCCAGTATCTTTGCCAAGAAAACCCCATGAACAGTTTGGGTGAGCTATGACCCAGGGGGCCACAGAGTCAGACATGCCTGCACACAATTATCCTACTAGACAGCGCTAATCAGAATGTTATAGCTAGAAGGCACCCCAAGATAGTTCATATATTCCCAACTCTGTTTTATAAATGGGGGAAACTGAAGCTAGGGAAATTAATTGACTTGCCTAAGCTCACACAGAAAGATAATGCTTGAACCTGATAATGTTTGAAACAAAATTTACGACTTCTCCACCGTACCATATTGCCCTTTTATTTATGCCAAAGAGATGATGGGTTAGGATTACTTCTAAGGAGATATTTCCATCAGAAAGCTTTTTTTTTGAAAAAAAAATTTATATCTAATAACAATTGAAATGATTAACACTTTCTTTTCTTAAAAATCTTTTTCCAATAAAAAAAAAAGTATAGACTCCATTCTGTTTCTCATTTGAAAGATCTCAGGCCTGGGAAATTCAATAGCTGGTAATTAAATCTGATCAGACTTCAAGCTGTACGCACCAAGACTCATGAGACTATATTAATAACAAGATGTTTGCATATGCTCTTGTCAAAAATACAATTAGGAATCTAAAACTAAAACTTTTTCACACAATTACCATCTGGTTATTTCCTGTGTTGGCATTAACTGTCAGGATGGTTTTTATCATTTGATTGCAGCTATACACATTTTGTAAATGTCACTAGTATATTTCTGACCTCTCCAAGACCTTTGATATTTTTAGGCATTTCTAATTGCCTACATTTAGACTTTAAAGGATCATCTTTTGGCAAAGAACCCCAAGACGCAGGTACTGGTCTTTGGCAGGGTCTGGGATGGAGGGCTTTCATAGGACAGATCCAATTTAACAGTAAGAGCGTATCTACTTTCAAAGAGATTTTTGTTGCATAGCCCATCGTATATTCTGAAGGGGGGGGTGTGTATACATATATATCCTCATGTATTTATCCGAACATTTTAGAGCGATCTACTCTATATGTATATACATGAGAATTTTAGAATGATCCGTATGTGTGTATCGCGTGTATATAGGCAGCTAGGTGGTATAGGTACAGAGAACTAGATGTGGTGTCCAAAAGACCCAAGTTCAAATCCAGCCTCAGCCACTTCCTGGGTGTGTGATCTCGAGCAAGTCCTTTCATTTCTGTTTGCCACTGGGGAAGGGAATGGCGGACGGCTCCAAGACCTTTGCAAGAAAACCCCAATGGGCAGAGCTCCAGGAGGCCATGAAGAGTCAGCCTTGATGGCACCAAGGGAACAGCAACAACTTACTTATTATTATTCTGTTTCTATGTGGATGTATTTATTGATGTGCACATGCATAAAGATGCTACTCAGTCCAGATCATTTTAAGATTCTCCTCCTTCCTCCTAATTATTCCTATTGTGTCCTTTCAGAATGATCCTTGAGAGGTCAAATAGTCCATCTCTGCTTACCCCAAATAGCGTCAACTTTTAATTATCCCCATTAGGAGAGTCGAATCTTAATCAGGCTCATTCTGGATGGCAAATAATCTGGAAAGTGTTTCATTTGTAATGCATCATGGGAGATGCTGGGCAGGAGATTTGCCTTCCTAATGATGTTTTGCTTTCACTGATATTAAAACTAATTTGCATTCTCTGAGCAGGCTTTTTTTGGTAATATAAAATGATGGTCTGCCTAGGAAGGAAAAAGCTCTCCATCCATGTGGCAGGGAAGCCACCTGGCTCTGTACCACCCTCTTCTCCTGCATCACTTCCCATGAGCCAATTGTTCCTTCCCCAAATGGTTTTGCTACTTTGTCACTGTATCAGTCAATGGCACCGATGATCTTTATTAGCAACGCTCCACTCTAGTACAGTGGTTTTAGGTTAAAGAAGAAATAAACGGATAAATGAGTGGGAGTCAGAGAAGTCAGTCTGAAACCCAGTTTCACTGCTGCCTAGGTGACCCTGGCCAAGTCACTTGACTCCCATGGCCTAGCCCTGACCACTCTCCTCCTTGGAACCAATACACAGGACTGATTCCAAGATGGAAGGTGAGAGTTTAAAAAATAATAATAAAGTGAATGGGAACCCCAAAGAAGGTTGACTATTGACTGTCCTACCAATTTATTAAATAAAGACTTCTTTAAAAGTAGAATAAAATAAGATAAAGGGGCCCTTTTACCAAGAGCACTTCGTGTTCTGACAGTGCACAAGAAGGGAAATATCCATGTTTCTATTTAGTTTTAAACTGATCGAGTGAATCCATTTTGACAGTTTTTTATTCTCATGGAACTTTGCTGCCATTTTGTTAATGGATAAGTGAAATGGGTTATTTAATTCAACAAATATGTAGCGAGTGCCTACTATGTGTTAAGTCGTTGTGCTAAGTATAGCTGTGCAAACACACATACACACACAAATGAAACTGTTTCTTTCCTTAAATAGTTTACATTCTACTGGGTTTATAGACTGTCTTTCACATTATTAGAGCAGTGCTCCTCAGTTTCACTCACTTCAATACAGAGTGGACACTGCGGGACTCATATCCAGTTTCTAAACAATTATTCTACAAATGTTATTAAGTAATAAATCTAATAAAAACCCATTTATAGCTAGCTCTATGCAAACTTTTTTCTGTGTATCTAATTCTGTCCTCTTTATTGCTGGTTTTTTATAATATTTTTAAAACACATAAGCATTATGAAACCCCACATTATAAATTAATTTTATTAGGCTAACGTAGTTTTTAATCCTAAGGTTTTCCTCCCTCCACTCGTCAAGAATGACGCATGTTTTCTGTCTTCCTCTTAATAAGTAACCAAAAGAATTACAGCTATGATAAATATGCTTAGCAAAAACGATGAGTAAAAGCTCTCAGGCACCTTCATGCCCAGCTGAGTCCCGGAATGAACAGAGAAGCTCTAGTCACAAGATGGAAAGTCAGTTTTTCCTCCATCACGTTCACCAATGAAAGCATGTAAGGTACACGGAGGCTGAATCTCTCTGCGAGTGCCACCAAAGCAGGAGCACAACTGGACACAGAAGAGAATTTCCCATTGATCCATTTGTTTATTTAGACTCCAGAGAGTTTCTTTTTATGGAAAAACAAATGGACTAGATGGTGCTCTTTCCATTCACTTCGAGATAAATGGATTTGATTTCCTATGCCGTGTAAGATATTATGTTAGGAACTACAGTTGCAGAATACTTTACATGTACCAGTGATCTCATTTAATCTTCACAACAACACAGTTAGGTAAAGAGTAACCATGTTGGGGCAGCTAGGTAGCCCAGTGGATAGTGTGCCAGACCTGGAATTCCTGGGTTCAAATGTGGCCTCAAATACTTCCTAGCTGTGTCACCCTGGGCCAGTCACTTAACACCCTTGGTTTTTCTTGCCTCCCAGTTATTATTTGGACAGAAATTAAGGCCCCCTCCAAAAAAAAAATCTTGTCTATTTTTTGAACTAAATATAACTCAGCAGCGGAACATTATAAAGAAGCTATTTATCAACAAATAAAAATGGATTTTCCACCCTCCAGGGTCCCAGTCCCAGAGGCACAAAAGAGAGCCTGGGGGACTTTTAAATCCAAGGTTCATATCTACGTGTCACTAAAACAATACCCTTCAAGAGCGAACAGAAAACAGTGGGCTGCAGCTGCGTGTCATCCCTTCAAATGAGCAATTACGGATGTTTGTTTTTTCCACATGCATGCATGACAGGGTGAGAAGCGACTGGGAAATGGCTTTGGAGACTCTTTCTCCCTGGTCTGGAAAGAAGGATAAACGTCCTTGTTTCTGCTTCAGCAAACCGTACAGGGAAGCAAATGGGTACACAGAGGTCTCCCGGCGACAAACAACACAGCGAGCACGTCTCTCCTCAGATGTCAGCCTGACCACGTCTACACAAGGCTCCAAATCGTACAGTTTAAAGCACTAGGTGGGGGTGGGCACACAAGAGAGTAGAAGCCAATTGGGCACCATTCTCTGGACTGAGACTGCCTCATATTTAGGACAAATAGGATCAAATGGAGAAAAGTCTGCACCATTAAACAAATAAAAATCTTTGTGTTTATGGTTTGGTTTTGTTGGTTTTTTGGGTTTTTTTACCCATGAATACACAAACATAATGCAAAATTGTGCCTTCAAGGTAACTGTGGGATTCTATTCAACTGTCATTCTATTTCTGAAAGTAGATTCTGGTAATAAAAACAAGATCTAGAATGTTTTTCAGTTTACAAATTGTTTCCAACAAATAAAATCAACTCCATTTTTTTCTTTTTAAGGCCTTTACGTTCCACCTTAGTAACAACTCTAGGCTAGGAGTTAGCTAGGAAGCATCTGAGACCAAATTTGAATGGAGGACCTCTTGCCTCTCAATCCACTGAGCCACACCACTGCCCCCCCCCAATTTCCTCTTGAGAGCTACAGCCTTCCATAGCTAGCTCTTTCCTCCACTCCCTATCTTAGATGTCTTCTGCTTCAGGTGACTCCCCAGAGTCTTGCCTTTTCAAGAGGCCAGCAGGGGTGCAGGTGACCCTTCAGCTAGTCGGGGTCTGGCACCCTACGATTCCATCCACTCCGACCAGACTCATTGATTGCCCCCAACTGCTTTGTCTCTGGGAACTGCCCCTTCTTGTCTCTTTCATTGGTCCCTTTCAGTCTGCAGTGTCGCCACGTGGGGCCGGTGTGTGTGTCATGGCTCTACCGATCCATCCCTCCTCCACATCCAGCAGTGCTTCTGTGAGGACTTGGGCAGTTTTTTTCGGAGCCCAAGGATAAAGCTCATCCTAGGAGACTGGTACTGTGTAAAGCACCCAGGCTCCTTCCTCACTCTTCCTTTACCTGCCTTGGGTTATACACAAGAAATCACGAATTCCTGAGGGGGGATTCAAGTCTGCTTTCTCCCATCTGTTCTCTCCTTCACCTGGACGATCTCATCAATGTCACATACTCGCATCAATAGAGCGCTCCTTCCCCAATGAGACACAGTTTGTGCCAGAACTACAGATTGGCTGGCTTTCGATTTCCTGCTCTCCTTCCTCTATTCGTGCTACTCATATGAATATTAATTTTTGACATAGCCTGATTCATCTTCATGAGAACCAATTTTAGCCATAATTCACTAACATAAGTGGAAATTTTAAGAGATAGAAAAAGCACTTTTCAGTCCTTGAAAGGGAAAAAACCAAAACTCTCAGGTATTCTTGTTTCCTGAATCATCTTTGTTGTTTAATCTCACAATTTACTACAAATGACTCAATATTTATTAAAATCTTCAATTTCTTTTCAGCATTAAATCAAAGAGTAGCATTCTTTTGTTATTTGCTTTTTTTGCAAAATGTTTTTCTTTACAGAGCGTGGAATTGGCCATAAGGAAACCAGACTCTACCGCGCCACTCTGACTCTAGCTAGGGTTATGGCTTTGGGAAGGCCATTAACCTAAAGGAGGTTTGTTTCCTTAACTATAAAGTGAGGGAGTTGGACTAGATTGATATCCTATGATATCCTATAATATCCTATGACGTAAAGCCAAGCATCTCATCAAGGATTAACAGTTATCTACAATGTACTTACAGGAATAAAATAACATGTTGGAAATCTTTCAACAGTAGAACGGAATACAGAGTTCCTGTAAAATAAAAATGCAACATGTCCAATTATAAAGCTAATTTTCTTTTAGCCAACATTTTATTAATTCTTGTCTCTTAAAAATATTTGAATTCCTTCATAATATAATAAAGATTAAAAGAATATTATGCTTGGCAGAAATGAAAATGTTAAAGCATTGTAATATTTCTTAAAGACTTTTTAGAGGGGAATTAAATAAATGAAATAATTATTTTAATAATAACAAATAATAATTACCTGGCAAGGAATTTGGGAACTGGTGCTGGACCAATATTATATTGCCCTGGTGCAATATCAATTGTCTGCAAGATAAGAACATGGGTTAATAACATTCTAATAATAATATAATTATAATAAATGAGATATTATAACATATAATAATAATAGAGTAACACAGGTCCTAAAGTCATTTTATTATGTCATTTATAATTCTTTATCCCAAGATCATAATTCTTATAGCATTAATTTTCTATTTTAGCAGTTTAAGAAAGGTCTGATTTTTCTAACCACATTTTCAAAGCTATCTAATCCATTTTCTAGATCACTAAATCTAAATAATTTTCAAAGATATCTAAAATATTCCCAGGTCATTAATTATCTATGTATTTATCAATATGGGATCTCCACCAATTTCTATCACAAAACCTATGAAGAACAGCAGAAAAGTCTCTTAGTCTGAGACTAAGAAAAGTTAAGTGACTTGGCCAATGTCACTTGCTAGAGGTGGGACCTGAATGCAATTCTTCTCGGTTCAAAGTCTCAAATTCTATCCACTACAACATACTTCCTCTTTAGGGTTGTAAAATTGAAGCCTACCTCATTTTATGAAATCATTGGGTCTTTGAGAATCATAAAAGAAATATATAAATTAAATTATCGGAAAAGGAATCATTCTTTACAGCTACTTAAGGAATTATTATTAAAGAGATTCTATGGTAAATTATCTTCTAACGTTAAAAATTATCCCCTAGGGCATTTCTCTCTCTAAATCAGATTTTCAAATATATTACCTTTTTAAGTGGAACATATCTCTAGGTCTGCTAGCATTGTTCATATTCAACTGCACTATTTTTTTTAACTCTTACCTTCTGTCCTAGAATCAATATCATGTATTGGCTTTAAGACAGAAGAATGATAAGAGCTAGGTAATGGGGGTGAAGTGATTTTCCCAGGGTCACATAGCTAGGAGATATCTGAGTTCACATTTGAACCCCAGGACCTCTCTATCCCTAGTCCTCTCCATCCACCAAGCTGCTAAGCTCTCCCTACAACGGCACTATTCTAGTCACCACTTAGCTGATCCTTATAGACATTTCTGCCCCATATGCAAATTTTGCAGTGGCAACGATGATGAGAATAAATATGAATTAATTTTAAAAGGTCCAGCTGCACCATTGCTCCAGCTCAGTGTTTTCTGGATATTGCAATCTCCAAAAAAGCATTGGGTTTGTCTATAACTTAGAGGAGAAACATGGAGCCCTTAAGATAAGGCAATTATTTTTTCACATGCCCTCAGCAGTCAAGATTAGACTTTTGTGATGAAGGATCCTGGAAATGCCCTGAAATATGGGCCAGGGTTTTAGGCCATACTGCTAAAACTGACAAAGAAGACTGGGGCTCCCTGGAGCACTGGACACCTCTCCCAACTGGTTACCTCTTTCTTTTTCATGGTGCATCGAGTGGCCCAAAGTCTTACTGCCAAGGCCATCTCCCAATGCATCATGGTTGCATGTTTGGTGTGTGTGGCTATGTAGGTTTAACTTTCTGCTTTGGAGTGGGATTTTCCATGGCAGGGTTTCTCTAGCAGAATTCTCCCTATCACAATTATGCTTCCTTAGCCCAATAATGATGCAAAATTGGGCAGCATGGACCACAGAAATGTTCTGCTTCTCAGCTAATTAATGTTTCTAATCAGGTTTTACAGGCAGATACCCAGAGGTCTTGCCATAACTGGGTATCATAAATAAAGCATAGCAGAATCGGTTATTAACCTAGATAATTAATGAAGTAATGTTAATTGTGTTCACAGACCTCAGGGTCAATCATTTCTTCTAAGATCACCTTGGATTTATATGAATATAGGCAAGCCTTTTGGAATAATGTATATCTCTCTATCCCCTATTTATTGTAGGAAATGTACAGAGATAAAAGGTGATCCCTGTCCTCAAGGAGCTGACAACCTAGTAGTCAAATGACTACTCAATGAGTATCTGATAAGTGCCTCCTAGGTGCCAGACACTGTGCTAGGTGCTAGGGACACTAATATAAAGAATCCTTCAGCCTCGGTCTTCCCATTAGCTAGGGTTATAAACATGGGCCACACTGGACTTTACATGATGAAATGTCAAATATTTTGTATTTGCCATTTGCTTTTACTTGTTCTAAGGGAAATCAAATGGGCACAAAAAATGCAAAACAAAATGGCAGCCTAGCTGTATGACCCTGGGCAAGTACCTTAACACAGAGCATTTCTGTGGTCCGTGCTGCCCAATTTTGCATCATTATTGGGCTAAGGAAGCATAATTGTGATAGGGAGAATTCTGCTAGAGAAACCCTGCCATGGAAAATCCCACTCCAAAGCAGAAAGTTAAACCTACATAGTCACACACACCAAGAGCTAGCCTTTGCCACTCTTCTGTCTTCAAATTGATACTAAGACAGAAAGAAAGGGCTTTAGAAAAATGAACAACAACAACAACAAAAATGGCAATTTGAGACTAAGAGTTGCTGTAGAGACTTTTTCCTGTTCCACAGGGGGCCCCCAAAAAGTAAAACCTGGGTGGAAGAAAGGATTGGGGTTCAGGGAACAAGTAGGCCAATCCCAGGAATCCACAGAACACCAGGAAGTCAGTCTAGCACTCAGTCTTGGCTCCAGCAGAGGAAAGATCACTGAAGCAAGCTGTCCTTTGTATGGAAAGATAGTCTGTGTGACTCAAAGAGCTGAGACCAGATCTGAGCATCGCTGAAGCATAAAATTAAATAAGAAATACTCATTCAGAAAATTGAAAAAGAGTCTTAATGGCCCTAGGACAATATCTAGAAATTTAAGACAAAAGGCTATTTTAATGTAAGTGGAAAGATGTAAAGCGTTTAAGCCAAGGTCCAGTAGTTCAACCTTAAACCAAGTGCCACTAATATAGGCCATTATTTAAGTGCCTACAACCAAGAACAAGTATCTCTCTAAGTTTTAAAAAAGTTTAGAAAAGGAGCTTTGCAACTTTTAAAAAGATTTCAACAACTATTGCAGAGGCAATTCATTAAGCTTACAGAAAGAGAGGACTCAAATAATGGAAGAAGGAGGAGTGCATCACATATATGAACTTGCAATGCAAAGAGAAGAATCACGTTTTTATGACTTTGGATTTCCATTATAACACTCATTATTATATAATAATAATTTTTTGAGGCTGGGTGTCCCTAAATCACCCATTCTGGAAGTGTTGCAGTCCCTCTCCTGCTCAATCATGCTGCCAGTGTGCATGGGAGCTTTGATCCAGCCTAGCTTGGCTTCATTGTTCTTGGAACAATGGAAGCCTAGCTGCTCCCACTCCTGTCGGCTCACCATCTTGGATTTCACCTGGATTAGCCTTGGTATGAACATTCAAATGGCTTTAGCCCTGTGGTAGCTTAAAAATCCAAATCAAGTGACACCCCAGCCTCTGCCTCCCCAGGAGTAGGGATGATAAGTGTGTACCACCATGCCTGGCTTGACATTATATTTCAAATATGTTGTGTTTGTTATTTTCTTTTTCTCAATTTGCATTAGTGAATGACCACACATTCATGGATCCAGATTCTCAACTAATTACATAGGATGGACATTTGATTAGATTATGAGCTCTTTGAGGACAGGAATTGTCTTTAACCTCCTTTTTTTTAAAAATCCCACTGCGTGCCACAGTTCCTGACACATAGTAGGTTCTTAATAAATGTTTATTGACACTGATATGAGGTTTAATTAGTCATGGCTAACACTCTGGTGAGGAGCCTCTCCAGGATTAGCAAAGGGAGGGGGTTCCTCAGATCACAGGACCCTCTGGACTTGCCAGAAAAGAAGCATCCAATGCAGGGTCTTCAGGGATGACACTAAGTAGAGCTGAATGAAAATACAGAACTTCAATAATGGTCATCTGTGTTTTTCTAAGGAAAGATGTAGCCCTTGGGGATTTAGGTAGAGTTCAGTGGGCCCCAATTTATATTTGAGTCTCAAGAATTCAGGGTCACCTTCAAATCCAAAATGAAATATCAAAATAGGACTTTGGGGAAAGTCACTGACCAATCCAATCCATTAAGAAGGAGGCAGTGTGGAGTCAGTAACTTGAGTGTTAGTTAACCTTAGAACCTGAGAAAACCTGATTTCAAATCCTACTATAGATACTACCTTCGTCTCCTTTTAGTCTCAGTTTCATCTTCTCTAAAATGGAGATATTAAAAGTATCTACCTCATTCAGTTGTTGTAAGGATTAAATAAAATAATGTATGAAAAATGCTGCAAACCTTGAAGTACTATTAAAAATATTACATATTTTACATATTATTATAACATAGTATGTATTATATTCATATACATGCATGCTATAGCTATAGCATAATTAATAATAATAAAATAACCAGTTGGAACCAGGGAAAAGGAAGGAAATGATGGATATCTACAATGCCCTCCTTGATGTGCTGGGGAAATGATTTCACATGTAACTATCTTGGAAACATAGATAACTCATATATGCCATCCTATCAAATTCAACTATATTTAAGTATTTTTGTATAACCACTTACTTTATATAACTATTCACCATAACACTTATCATTCCATTAAATTTTGCTGTCTATAAAGTATTAGGTTCATTCTTTACATATGAGAGCCAGGATTCGCATGCAACTCTAGCTCCTTAATGATCTTGCATTTTCTATTCATGCAGAAACTTTATTTGCAAGGCATTTTCACATTTAACATCTCATCTTGGCTTAACAAGAACCCCACTGACTGGAGAGGGATGAGATTTTATTATGCTAATTTTGACTGGTAAGAAAGATGAAACAGGGAGGCATGGTTGTTTCAGGGTCTCTTCCTGCCCCCATTCCATTGTCCATGCTGGGCCACTTGGGATGCCTTTGAACCCTTCACTTATTAAAATCTTAACCATCTTTTAAGACTCGGCTTTTGTTCAACCTTATCCTTGGAGCATTCTCCAATCATATCTACTTACACTAAATCCTTCAGACCTTATTTGTGTGTTAAACTTCCCCTTAAAGTCTTAATTATATTTTATTTTATAGCATCATTTTAATGTTTCATATTTGTTTCTCCAGGAAGATGATAAACTCCTTCAAAGAGCCATATTATTCATATATCTATATCTATCTGACTGTCTATCTGACTGTCTATCTATCTATCTATGTCTATGTGTCTGTATCTGTCTGTCTATCCATCCATCCATCCATCCATCTATCTATCTATCTATCTATCTATCTATCTATCTATCTATCTATCTATCTATCTGTCTGTCTGTCTATCAATCCGTCTGTCTGGCTATCTCTCTGTCTGTCTGTCTGTCTAGCTATCTGGTATCCTACTCCATGCCTAGCACAGTTTTCTTCTTGGTACTCAAAGTTGTGAATGAAGTCTTTTGGGATGAGCCTCCTGAGCCTCCTGAGATGATATCTGAAGAGTGCTCAGCACAAGGTAGGTGCTCAATATGTGCTTGTGTATTCCCTCTGTCAGGCCAGGCATCCTTTCTGGCAGATTATACAGCCCAAAATAATTCTTTAAAAATAAAAGAATAGATGACGCAGACCCACTTCCATAGCGGTCATTGTTGGAAGAGCACACTCATACAACACTAAAATCCCCAAATAAAACCAAAAATAAACTGGAAAAATAAAAGAATGGTGGGGGGCAGCTGGGTGACTCATTGGATTGAGAGCCAGGTCTACAGATGGGAGGTCCTGGGTTCAAATGTAGTCTCAGACACTTGCTAGCTGTGTGACCCATTGCCTAACCCTTACCACTCTTCTGCCTTGGAATTGATATACAATACTGATTCTAAGATGGAAAGTAAGGGTTTTATGAATAAATAAAAGAATAGCAAGGCATTGCTATGATTAGGTTGATTAATGTGAGTATTTACCAATAGAAATGATTTTGTATATAAAAGTAATTGTTTAAAATAAGCTGGTCAGTGTCTAAGCTGGCTTTGAAAGAACCCAAAATGTCTCTGTGCAGTGAACCTTCTGAACGAGTCCTTCCGGAGCCAGGATGAAGCCCTCCACGCATCTCTTCAACCCTTACCTTCCATCTTGGACTCCATACATGTGTGGGCTCAAGAAAGAAGAACCGTAAGGGCGAGCCACGGGCGTAGGTGGCTCGCCCAGAAAGCGTCTGAAGCCGTATTGGACCCCAGGACCTCTCGTCTCTGGGCCTCTTCTATTGATCTTCACAGGGATAAGAGAGCCAGGATTCTCCCATGACCAAAATTCCTTTTAGCAGGCTTCCCCCGGGGGAGGCGGGGAACTGCAAAAGGCAGGTTCCTGCGGAGGATACGCGCAAACAGAAGCGCGGGGCTTGACCGACTTGTTTTTTATTTCTTAATCTTATTCTTCTTATTACCTTTGGTGGTGAATAATTCGTTCCTGTGGACTTCTTTATGAATGCCTCTTTCCTTCCTGACTCTAAGCCTTCCCCTTCCCTGCTCAGAAACAAAGGTTAAAAGAGACGAGGAAGCTGGGTGACTTCCTGGGAGCCTGGACGAGAGCTTTACCTCATCTTTGAAACACAGCTTGTTGGGCATTGGCCGTGGAGTGTCTTTGAAGGAGTAAGAAGCCATCTGCTTTTTGATCAGCTCCACAAAGTCTGGGGGCAGGTACTTGGGCACGTCGGGCAGCGTCATGTCCCTTTTCGGTTCCACCAGAGACCTCTTGCTTCTCCCTTGGCCTTTAAAGTTGTACGTGTTGCGCACGGGGTTTAAGAGGGACTCTTGAAGAAAGTCCCGCAGCGTGTAGGTGCCTGGGTTTGGAGTTTCCTGTGGAAAAGCAACATGGGTTCTGCCGTCACTTGTGGTCCCGCTTTATCTCTCTCCGTTTCGAATGAGTGTTTTACCCCGTGCTACGACCCAAACGCTCTTACTGCTACAGGACTTGGAGGCTGCCTAGAACCAGATTATTTTATTTCTGCAATACTCGTTACATAAAGCTTGAGCAATCCTGGGGCCCGACACACCATCCAACCCCACTGTGACCATCAGGCAGGAGCAGGGACCCGCCATCTGTCCTGGCACTCCTTTGCCTTCCCACCTGCCACCAGTCGAGGGCCAGCCAGCCTCCTGAACGCCTCCCATTGGAGAGATCGTCTTCTTAACACTGGAATGAGTCTTGAGGCAGGATATCCACTAAATATGCCTCTCCCCTCCAAACCTGCCAAAAAACCACCTCCCCAGCCTCCTTCAACACCGCTCCAAATCTGCCTTCTGGAAGGGGCTCTACCTGGTTTCCCAGCTACAAATGAAGGCTTTCCCCTTTCAGATTTCCTTCTGTTTACTTTTTATATATCTTACATGGGCTTGTTATTTACATTTTGTCTCCAGTAGAACATAAAGTTATTTGAGGGCTAGAACTGTGTTTTTGTCATTATTTGGATGCAAAGAATTTAGCACAGTTCTGGACATATTGTAAATACTTAATAAATACTCGTTAGTCAATTTTTGTTTTATCCCTTACTTTCTTGAAGTCAGTTCTAAGTCAGAAGAGTGGTAAGGGCTAGGCAATGGGGGTTAAGTGACTTGCCCAGGGTCACACAGCTAGTTTGAGGCCAGATTTGAACCCAGAAACTCCCATCTTCTGGCCAGGCTCTCTATCCACTGAGCAACCTAGTTTCCCCCTACTTATTGGCTAAATCCCTGCCTTGACCATCTGCCCTGAATCAAGACTTCTATGTGCTGCCTTTCCTTCTCTCTTTCCACCCCTTGCTCTGGGATTATTAAAGTCAATAATTAATATTGCTATTGGGACAAGCATATTTTCCTGTTGCTTCACTCAGCTTCCCTTGGATTCTGAAAGGTAGTCTGTCTAAGCCAATCATCTATCTATCCATCCATCTATCAATCATCTATCTATCTATCTATCTATCTATCTATCTATCATCTATCTATCCATCCATCCATCTATCTATCCATCATCTATCATCTATCCATCCATCCATCCATCTATCTATCCATCATCTATCTATCATCTATCTATCTATCTATCTATCTATCTATCTATCATCTATCCATCCATCCATCTATCTATCCATCATCTATCTATCATCTATCCATCCATCTATCTGTCTATTTATCATCTATCCATCATCTATCTATCTATCTATCTATCATCTATCCATCCATCCATCTATCTATCCATCATCTATCTATCATCTATCCATCCATCTATCTGTCTATTTATCATCTATCCATCATCTATCTATCTATCTATCTATCTATCCATCCATCCATCTATCCATCATCTATCTATCTATCTATCTATCCATCCATCCATCTATCCATCATCTATCTATCTATCTGTCTATCATTTATCCATCTATCTGTCTATCTATCCATCCATCCATCCATCATCTATCTGTCTATCTATCATTTATCCATCTATTTCTATCCATTCATCCATCTATCTATCCATGAATCCATCTATCTATCCATCATCTATCTGTCATCTATCCATCCATCTATCTGTCTATCATCTATCCATCTATCTATCTGTCTATCTATCCATCCATCCATCTATCCATCATCTATCTATCTGTCTATCTATCATTTATCCATCTATCTATCTGTTCATCTGTCCATCCATTGATTTGTCCATCCATCTATCATCTATCTATCTATCCATCCATTCATCCATCTATCCATTAATCCATCTATCTATCCACACATCCATCTATCCATCCAATGTATTATATATATACCATGTGTATATACTAATATACTATATTAATATAGTTAAATTACTTTATAATTAAATTTAATTATTAATATTAAATATTCATTAAATAGAATTGATACTATATCATTGTATGTTGTATATGTCATATATAATTATAGAATAATAGATCATATGTAAACTATATATTAAATTTGTGCCCTCTGCAGGGAAATGAGGACCATTTCTATTTATACAGTTGTCTTCACAAGAATAAACAAATGACTGCTCTGATGGAAAGGGCCATGCTTAGGGGCCCATTTTAAGAAACATTTGTCCCAAGGCGGGTCGGGGAAGGGAAGGAGGGGCAGGGGCTCGTTTTAGAGCCAGAAAGACGGACATTCCAACCTCACTTCTACCACTTCCTAGCCGTGTGATCATGCACTGCGCTTTAAGTTCACTTAAGTCCCAGGTTGTGAACTTTATCAAACAAAATGACAGGTCTTTGATGTACTGGGAACCAATAGCTAAATGGCTAAAAGAGAATCTGAAAAAACATGTAAATAAGATCCATGTACTAAGATATAAACAAAACGGTGAAATACCCTCCCTCATAAAACATTTCTTGTTGTTTAGTTGTTTTTGACTCTACAGGACCCCGTTTGGGATTTTCTTGGCTGAGATCCTGAAGTGGTTTGCCATTTCCTTCTTCAGCTCATTTGACAAGATGAGGAAATGGAGGCAAATAAGGTGAAATGACTTGCCCAGGGTCACCCCACTAGTGTCTTGAGGCCAGATTTGAACGTAGATCAAATCTTGACTCCAGCCCCACCACCCTATCTCCTGTGCCATCTATTTTGGTTCTATCATGGTCTGGAAGCATGTCATCTCATTAGGCTGGATTGCCTTCACACATTTGCTTGATGTCTGGAAGCCAGTCCTAAAATTAAAGCATCAAAACTCCCTTTCACACAGTAAAGAAATTCATCAGCAGTTCTTTGTCTTTTCTGCTTTTGTATTATCTTTTTTTAGAGAGGATTTCTCTAATCCAGTTGTTGAAAGTTTCCCTTTTCCAAAAATATAGAGCAGTTGGGGTGAAATGACTTGCCCAGGGTCAAACGGCTAGGCAGTCTGAGGCCAGATTCTGGACTGCCTTGAGACACAGCTAGTACAAATGCATGTTGCAATCCCCAATTCTTCAGGCTTTCACTCTTAACATTAGGCTGCTGTCTTCCAAGCTCTGTCCCCATTTCCCTTCCTGCTCGACTCCCATTTTATACCCAAATCTGGCTTCTCCCTGAACTCCAGCCCTTCCTCCTGGGTCCAAACCTTCCCCATCCCTTGAAGTCGGGGGAAGGAGGAGTTTAAATGGTTTCATCAAAGGAGGACCTGGGGCAGAAACCAGTGTGGAGGCGAGGCAGGTCACTCAGCACAGGGCTGCGGGCAGGCTTTACTACTACTGTTTCTGGGGTCCCTGGGTCGTCCCTCCCTAGCCACCGGGTGCTCCCCAATACTAAATCGTCAGGATGCCATTTGTGGGGGTCACTGGTTTCACTTTTTAGAGCTTTTATTTGGGAACAATTAGTTACATTGCTAATGCCTCTGACTTCACTAAATTGGTAAGTTTATAATGGGATTAATAGGTAGGAATAACGCTTCCTTACATAACAGTTTCATACAAAAAAAGAAGGGAAAACTGAATTATACGTACTTTCAGCGTCGTCCGCCACCACGTTTCTCTTTGAATCGATAAGTCTCTCATTCTTATTTTCTAGTTATAAAAACAAACTCGTTATCTGTGTGTATATATACATGTATTGGGGAGATGATTCTCTCCAGTCATCTATAACTTATAAAATGTGATTATTAATTAATTTATTATTCATTATTCATTAAAAGTCTCCCCGAAGGTACTTTGAACCTCGACGTCAAAACCAAGATGACATAAAATGTTTCCTTGCAAGAAATATTTGCTCAGGCTTTGTTTTTCCTTTTTGGGCTTTCAACTTTCCGCTGATAAAAGGTGAGGATTGGCCGGCCACTGTTTCTGTGGAGAGGAGATGCTGCGAGGACAAAGGGGGATCTTAGAGGGGAGTCTGCTTTGGGGCCTTAGGAAGAACGGGGTGTTTGAACCCGAGATGGGGTTCCAATTCTATTCATAGCGAGGAGGAGGAGTGAATTCCAGCCCGGGGGAAGGGCCCGGAGAAGGGAGACAAGGAGCGGGGGAGGAACGCCTCGTTTGGATGGACCTCAGGGACCGGGAAGCAGGGAACGCACCAGGCGGAGGCGGGCGGAGAGCTTCTAATGCCCCACGCTTCCAGGTGGCCTCGAAGGACCAGGAAGCCGCCGGAGCTCATTCAATAGGGAATGGCTGGCTCTACGGGGGACGGGCTGCGGAGAAGGCGGGGGAGGCAGAGAAAAGCAGAGGCTCCTTCCAAAGTGGGCTAAGAGCTGAGGAGGCCCCGAGCGCGAGGAGCGGCAGATCTGAGACTCGCCCCATTGGCCCCGCGGCACGAGGGAGTCCTCCAGCAGGGCCAGGCTTGGCGGTCAGGACGGAGCCGGGGGGACCGGGACGCCCTGGACCGAAAGAGGGGAGTGGGGAGGAGGAGTTTGGGGGGAAGATCTAGGTTGGTGCAAGCTGATTCCGAGATGCCCAGGGAGCGCCCATAACCGTCTCATCGGCCTTTGGCTGCAGGGCTGGCGTTAGGGAGTCATCCACGGAGGAGATCATCATTAAACCTTTGGGACCTCACGATCTCGTTTAGCTGCCAAAGCGCGGCTGAGCCGTGTCACCCGTCCACTCAAACCATCCATCGGCTTCCGGTCACCTCCCGGAACAGAAACAATCCTGCCTGGCATTCCAGGTCCTTCACACGCTAGTCTTTCTCCCTTTCCGGTTTTTACACTTTACTTCCTCACACGCAGCCTTCATCCGGGTCGCTGGGCGCTAGACTACCCAACACACAAGATGCGTGATTCATCTCTTGGCCCTGGGCTTTTTCTCGGGTTGTTCTTCCATGCACAAAATGCTTTTCTTCCCCATCCTGGCATCCTGGCTTCCCTGACTTCCTTCAAGTCCAAACTAAAATCTCACCATCCACAAGAAGCCTTTCCCAGCCTCTGTAATTCTAGTGCCTTCCCTATCTTAATTATTTACTATTTTACTTATTTGCTTAGTTATTTATTATTTAAATTAATAAATTAGTAGTTTATTAATTTACTTGTTTGTACATCTTGGGTTTTGTTTTTTTAAAACTCTTACCTTCCGACTTAGAATCAATACTGTGTATTGATTGGTTCTAATGCAGAAAAGCAGCAAGGGTGAGGAAAAGGGGGCAAGTGACTCGCCCAGGGTCACACAGATAGGAAATGTGTAAGGTAATATTTGCATCTAGGACCTCCCATCTCTCAATCCACTAAGCCACCTAGCTACCTCTCAGAGACTCCTTTGTCTCTTTCTGTAATCCTAGTGTTTAGGGCAGCACCTGACACATAGTAGGCACTTCATATTTATTGATTAACTGACAATGAAGAAACAAAAAAGGAATTCATAAAATCATAAAAAAAACTTTATGGTGACAAGGATACTCAAGACACAAAGAACAAAACATTAAAAATCAAAGTAAAAGGGGGCAGCTGGGTAGCTCAGTGGATTGAGAGCTAGGCCTGGAGACGGGAGGTCCTAGGTTCAAATCTAGCCTCAGACACTTCCCAGTTGTGTGACCCTGGGCAAGTCACTTGACCCCCATTGCCTAGCCCTTACCACTCTTCTGCCTTGGAGCCAATGCACAGTATTGACTCCAAGACAGAAGGTAAGGGTTTAAAAAAAAAAATCAAAGTAAAAAAACAACAACAAACAACCCACAGTTTAGGCACAAATTTAATTAGAATTCCTAGAAGAGATGAAACAAGAGTTATTGGGTTTTTTGTAAGCAGTTAAAAATATTTTGATTTATGAAATGAATGCATAAGGAAAAAATTAGAAAATAAATGAGAGCTATGGAAGAAAGAATTGGAAAGGTAATTAACAGCATAGCACAAGAGGTATAACACCTTGCCAAAGCAACCAAGTTTCTGAAATTAGAATGGTCAAAATAAAAGATAATTATTCCAAGAGATTAAAAAAAATATTAAAACAAAGTCAAAGGATTAAAAAAAAAAGAAGAAAAATTTATGGCACTTCATGTCAATAACAACTGATCTGTAAAATAAATTTTAAGGAGAAAAAAATTAAGAATTATTAGAGTAGGGACAGCTAAGTGGCACGTGAGAACCAGGCCTGGAGCTGAGGTTCAATATGGTCTCAGATATTTCCCAGATGTGTAACTCTGGGCAGGTCAGTTAACCCCAATTTTCTAGCCTTTACTGCTCTTTTGCCCTGGAACCAATACTTAATATTGATCCCAAGATGAAAGGTAAAATTAAAAAAAAAAAGGAATCACTAGACTACCTGAAAAACATGACTAAAAAAGTGCCAAAACATCATATTTCAAGAAATCTTAAAAGAGCACTGATCAGATCTCGTAGAAACAGGGAACAAAGTGAAAACATTAAGAATTCACTGGTCACCTCCAAGAGAAAGCTACCAAATGAAGACTTCCAAGAACAGTGTATCAAAATCCAAAGCTTTCAGGTTAAAGAAAAATAATACAAATCAACAGAAATAAAGAATTCAAATACCAAAGTGCCATAGTGAAGATCACACAAGATTTATCAACCACCACAATAAAGACCAGAGAGCTTGGAATATGATATCTCAGAAGGCAAAAGATATGGGTTTGCATCCAAGAATAACTAGCTTAGCAAAATGGAATATAATGCTATGGGTGGGTAGGTGGAACAGGGAAATGACTCTTTAATAGAGGATTTCCACACAATCCTAAAAGAAGACCAGGGCTATATAGAAACTTCAAAGTTCAAAGAAGTAGGACTAAAGTATAAATGCTTTGCATTCTAATATGGGGAAATGAACCCTATCATCATAAGGAACTTAATGAGACAAGGCTTGATCAGGCCTTGATTACCATGATATGTACACATATCATGGTAATTTACTGTTGGTCTTTGAGGAAAAGTATAGTAAAAGGAAAAATTGGCAAAATTACGATACCCAGATTTGAGTGTTGGCTGACCTGCCAGTAACAAAATATATTACAAGCTATACCTCCTCTGAGCTAAGTTTTCTTATCTGTAAAATGGGAATATTACCTATCCTGAAGGGTCAGTGTGAAGATTACATAATAAAATGTATCCAAAAATGTCTTATAAACTATAAAGTCCTATACATATGAAAAGCATCATAACTAATCCTCCCAACTTTATTAAATAGGAATTTATTAGTTTAATTTAGGAATTAGATACAATCAGATAGCTTCATCCTTGAGTATCTCAAATTTCATTACTCATCCTTTCATTCTGATGATTTCCCCCTTTTTAAGTTTCTTCTTTTTTCTTCTATCAAAATAGCATACAAGCAAGAAACATTTCTTCAAACATGTAATGCCCAGTGGATTTGCGCGTCGGCTATGGGGGGTGGGAGGGTAGGGGGGAGGAAAAGAAAATGATCTATGTCTTTAATGAATAATGCTTGGAAATGATCAAATAAAATATAACAAAAAAAAAGAAACATTTCTTCTACACTGCCAATTTATGGCAATTTAATTATAGGGTGCAATAGGGTGGGATATCATTAGCATAAGATCCCTGATCTAGACAGAAAAGAGAAGAAAGAATTCAGTTTGGCCCCCTGACCCTCAGTTCTCATTTATAAAATAAATGGTTAGGGGTCTCTTAGATCTCTTCTAGCTTTGACCCTTTAATCTCTCAAGAACAGGAGATGGAATACAAACTAATCTTTTACACATACCCTTTCTTCCTTGAAGTCCCCCCTACCATTTTTCTCTAAATAGCATGGTAGCACAATAATAGCAAAGAGTGTTGGACTTGGCACTAGAATACTTGAGTTCAAATTTTGACTTGGACACCCAGTAGCTATCCAAGACATAAATCACTTAATCTCTCTTAGACTTGGTTTCCTAATCCATGAAATGGATAATACCCATGGTTTTTAGATCATAGTTTGTGTGTGTGTGTCCAATGTGAAAAAGTAATATTGAGTGTTTTGTAATCCATATTTTGTAATTCTTATAATTACGATATAATACTCATTGTTGTCATTTTTGGATGTATGGCTAAAGACAGGTAGGAATTACAAAGGGATGTAGAGGTAAAGGTGGAGTTGGAGAAAAAGATAGTGAAGTTTTTAAAATTGTGAGCATCGCCCAAAGAATCACTTCTTTAAATGGTGGACCCATTTCCCTAGTGAACCTAAACTAGCCAATTTCCGAGTTAAAAAGCTAGGATTACAACTGAGATCTGGAGTACCACTCACTGGACTTGGGTATTTTTTTCTCTGTTTTTATGAATTATAACAACATTGGCAACATCATAAGTATCTGAACTGCCTTACAATTTGAAATACTGATAAGTTATAATGCTATACTAACCAGCTTATACATAGAAAAATAAACAAAGGCATTTAGAAAGTAAATTTGAGGTTGCAGGTTGGGGGAGTAAGGAAGGCACCAGACAACAGAATCTGAAAATAGTTATTATCGAACTGACCAGTAGATTCATATTCTCCTGGAGGGTCGTTTTATCGTAGTGGAGCTTTATCCTAGTTTGTTGTTAGTTCAGAATAAGGTAGTTTTCATCACTTGCCATAATACTAGTTTTTATTCCAACAATAAATTATTATGATGTAAATGTCCTGTTAGAATGTGCTCAAATTGTAAGTATTATGAGATACAAAGAATAGTTGATATTGTGATAGTAACATTAGAATTTTATTTATTAATTATTATTATTATTTATTTTTATTATTATTTATTTTTATTTTTAATATTTTCATTTAATTTATTTTTATTTTTTATTATTATATAATAATATATAATTAATATATTAAATTATTATTATTTATTTTTTATATTTTTATATATTTATTATTATTAATAGATATATTAATATATCTAATTATAAATTAGAGAATTAGAATTAGACTAAACATAAAGAATTTTCCTCATGATAATACAGCAAAGTAGTTAGTGCATATGTTGTCTTCTTCATTTTATCGACGAGGAAATCAAGACTCAGGATGGTTAAGTGATTCGTCCAATAAGAATCAGACAGTAGTCAAATCTGAGTCCAGGTCCAGGGCTCTTTTCACTATATTGCAATACTATGAAATAATAATATCACTTTGGATTTATAAGGTTCTTCCATAGAATCTCAAAGGGCTGTCATGTGAAATATCTCTTTCTATCTAGGTAAAAGTACTAAGGTCAGATCTATTGATCTTAATGCCCTCTTGTTTGGATTATTGAATTTCTGTGAATATTAGAAAAACACATATGAAATGACCAAAAGGTCATTATACTGTAATGTTATTTACCTTTTGGGGGATAATTCTTTTTTTTATGACTATATATACAATGATAAAGTCGTAATTGAATTCTAATAAAGAATGAGTAATAATTCTAATTTAGTACAGGTCTCTCCTATTGACTAAAATATTTTGAAATTAATTTACTTTCTAGTAAGACCTTGAAATCTTGAAGTCTAAAACTGGTGATTTATTCAAATCAATGAATAAGATAATGATACTTTCTGGGCCCACCAGTTCTCATATGTAAGAGGACTTTTATGGTAGTTTATATAATGTCTTATTATCCATTATAATTTTTCACTAACACCTCATTTTACTAGGAGGGTGTTGTTTTTTTTTTTAATCAATGCTTTAAAAAAATCTAATCCAAAGAAAAGACCAGACCTGAACAGAAAATTTGATGTACAAGCAAGAACTCAAGAGAATCATCAAAAGGTAATTAAAAAAGAGGGGAAAAAAAGAAAAACAAAAAAAATTTTTTAAGAGACTCAATAAGTTAAAATGATATGTATCCTTATAAGAAAAGAGGTCATTGGTAACTCTTAAAAACTGTTGTTATTATCTGGGCAGCAAAAAGAAGTACACTTAGAGGGAACAATGACAAACTGTATAGGATGAAAGGACAAGACATAAATAGGCATATAGATATTTGCATGCAAAAATACATACACATGAGCATGCATATATATATATATATACATACATATATGTGACTAGAGCTTAAAAATAGGTAAATATTAAAAGAAATGGGAAAAGAAACAAATGGGGGTAAATTTATATGTCATAAAGAAGCTCATGGTGGGAGGGGGGAGAACATCAATACACCGGAAGGGTAAAGAGGTCGGAGACAGGAAATACTCAACTTTTACATGCTTTGAAATTTACTCAAGGAAGGAAAAACAATCCAATCCATTGGGGTCAGAGAATAGATTTGCACCCTATAGGGGAGTAGAAGGGTAACAAACGGTCTGGTGGGGAGGGAAGCAGTACAAGACAGGGAGGGAGCAGGGGGTTAATTTTAGAAAGACTACAGGGAAAATAAGGGGGGGGGACAAAAAGGGAGGGGGTAGAAAGGGAAGTAAAATAAGGGTGGGAACAAGGGGGACTGTTTAAAGGCAAACATTGGTGTAGAAGGAAATAGTGAAAGAAGAAAAGGCAGGAACAGGAGCAGAAATCAAAATGCTGGGAAATACACAGCTAGTAATAACTCTCAATGTGAATGGAATGAACTCACCCATAAAATGCAAGCGAATAGCAGAGTGGATTAGAGTCCAAAACCCTACCATATGCTGTCTATAAGAAACACACATGAGGAAGGTAGATAATAGGGTAAAAGTAAGAGGATGGAGTCAAATCTATTGGGCATCAACTAACCAAAAGAAGGCAGGATTATCAAAACAATTTGGTACTGGCTCAGAGACAGAAAGGAGGATCAGTGGAATAGACTTGGGGTAAGTGACCTCAGCAAGACAGTTTATGACAAACCCAAAGATCCCAGCTTTGGGGACCAAAATCCACTATTTGATAAAAACTGCTGGGAAAATTGGAGGACAGTGTGGGAAAGATTAGGTTTAGATCAACACCTCACACCCTACACCAAGATAAATTCAGAATGGGTGAATGACTTGAACATAAAGAAGGAAACTATAAGAAAATTAGGCGAACACAGAATAGTATACATGTCAGACCTTTGGGAAGGGAGAGGCTTTAAAACCAAGCAAGACTTAGAAAGAGTCACAAAATGTAAAATAAATAATTTTGATTACATCAAATTAAAAAGTTTTTGTACAAACAAAACCAATATAACTAAAATCAGAAGGGAAACAACAAATTGGGAAGCAATCTTCATAAAAACCTCTGACAAAGGTTTAATTACTCAAATTTACAAAGAGCTAAATCAATTGTACAAAAAATCAAGCCATTCTCCAATTGAAAAATGGGCAAGGGACATGAACAGGCAGTTCTCAGGCAAAGAAATCAAAACTATTAACAAGCACATGAAAAAGTGCTCTACATCTCTTATAATCAGAGAGATGCAAATCAAAAGAACTCTGAGGTATCACCTCATACCTAGCAGATTGGCTAACATGACAGCAAAGGAAAGTAATGAATGCTGGAGGGGATGTGGCAAAGCAGGGACATTAATTCATTGCTGGTGGAGTTGTGAATTGATCCAACCATTCTGGAGGGCAATTTGGAACTATGCCCAAAGGGCGATAAAAGACTGTCTGCCCTTTGATCCAGCCATAGCACTGCTGGGTTTGTACCCCAAAGAGATAATAAGGAAAAAGACTTGTACAAGAATATTCATAGCTGCGCTCTTTGTGGTGACCAAAAAGTTGGAAAACGAGGGGATGCCCTTCAATTGGGGAATGGCTGAACACATTGTGGTATATGTTGGTGATGGAATACTGTTGTGCTCAAAGGAATAATAAAGTGGAGGAATTCCATGGAGACTGGAACAACCTCCAGGAAGTGATGCAGAGCGAGAGGAGCAGAACCAGGAAAACATTATACACAGAGACTGATACACTGTGGTACAATCGAAGGTAATGGACTTCTCCATTAGTGGCAATGCAATGTCCCTGAACAATCTGCAGGGATCTAGGAGAAAAAACACTATCCACAAGCAGAGGACAAACAGAGGAAGTAAAAACACCGAGGAAAAGCAACTGCTTGACTACAGGGGTTGAGGGTATAGGACTGAGGAGAGATTCTAAATGAATGCTCTAAAGCAAATACCAACAACACGGAAATGGGTTTGAACCAAGAACACATGTGATACCCAGTGGAATCACATGTTGGCTATGAGGTGGTGGGAGGGGGAGGGGAAAGGGAGGAAAAGAAAATGATCTTTGTTTCCAATGAATAATGTTTGGAAATGACCAAATAAAATAATACAATAAATAAATCTAATCCAAAATATTTTAGTAGAATTTTTTTTTCCAAAAAACAAAACTATACAAAGACAGAAATCAAACTCCCTAGTCCACAGGTCATTCATCTTAAGTACACATGATTATAGATTTCAGAAGATCATCAGAAGGTCTGTGAATGTGGGATAGCAAAAAAACACCCAATCCTTTAACAGAAATTTAGCACTTCCTTAATAATAATTATATTTAATTAATTGAGGCAACAAACTATTATCCTGAGAAAGACTCCATAGGTTTCACCAAACTGCCCAAGAGGTCCAAGACATATGAAAAGCTAAGTTCATGACATTTGTCCTTAATATCTTAATGTAGATAGAAGGTATTGTCATAGCACCATCTTGAAAAACTTTTATAGGTCACGATTTCCAATTCTTTCTTTCTTTTTTAGTCTCATGACTTTCCAGGTCAATTTGTAACTAACAAGAGGACGTGCTAACTCTAATCATTCTACATCTCGTCATTATCTCTCCATGACAACTAAAAATAATATATTCAGAGCTAAGGATGCTGAAGAGATTTTAAAGAAAACAGTACTCTAGGATCCATTTTAGCATTTGAGATTCACCAAACTGAAGTGATAACTCAGCATTCAACAACAGCAGCTTCTTTTGAAATTGGAGACTGAGTCTTTTCTTCCTTTGGGCAATTTAAATTGAATCTTATTTGGGAATAAGGGAAGGAAACCTCATCTTGCTTTTCCAATCTAGGAATAAACAAGAAGATGAAGGTCAAGGCAAATTAGTAACCAGTATGTTAAATTTCTCTTGCTGTACTGGCTGCAAAACTTCTTTATGTTTAAAAAAATACAAAAATTTTTACATAAATAGCTTATCTTGAGTTATATGGAGGTTTTGTCAAAAAGCAGGAGGGGCAAAGGAACGCCTTTTAATTGTGTCTTCTTGCCTCTTCCTCCAAGTATCTTTTCCCATCTCTCTGGAATGGTGGCATTTTCCTGAATAAAATCATTCCTCTCTGCTTGAACCCTTTCCCAAACCCCGAAAGGGCTGCACAAATCTACCCACAACAATAAGCATTTTTGCCGCGGTTTCCAACTTTGGGAGAATTCCCCTAGGCAAGGCAAAACCAACGTTCCCCAAGGACGGAAGGACGACGACAGGGCAATGCTCTGCTTGGCTTGCAGAACTTTTCAAGGTTTTGCACTCGTTGGTCTATTTGCATTCACTTAGGGGGAAGATATTTCCCCCACCCCCAACCCCCCTTAAAATCTGGGTAAGCTTCCGCTCGCCTGGCACACAGCATGCGCTTAAAAATCTTTTTGTTGCGCGAGATGAGAGATTCACACAAGAAGGAAAACCCTCCTCCCCCTCCTCCCCCTCGAGCTTTGGGGAATTGAAGGGCAATAAAGGCAGGAGGCGCCGGGTCCGAATGCCGCCGCTGGCCATAAGGAGGTGACCGAGCAAGTCCCTGGGGGGGTCTCCGGGATTCACTTCCTTCCGTAGAATGGAGTGGGGCGAGGGAGGAAAGGCTCCCGTGATCCTTCCTGACGACACATCTAGGTTCCTATGACCCACTGGCACGAGAAGGGAAGAAACGTGAGGACTCTGGGGGAAAATATAGCTGCAGAGAATGGGCCGGGAGGGTGGGCGCTGGCGGGTTCGGGTGCCCTACGGGAAGAGGCGGGGGGAATGTCTTGGGGGCGGGGGCGGTCCATGGGACACGGCCTAGGCCCGAAGGGGTCTACCTCCGGAATCACCTGGTTCTCGTAGAAATCCCGGAGAACAGCTCCCGGCCAAGATTTTTCTGGAGTCTTGGCTTAAACTGGAGACTTCTGTTGCTAGGAAACAATGTCCGTTCACGCTCGTCACCGCAGCCCGGGGCTGGGGGATGGGGTGGAGAAGGGAGAAGACACACAGCCCATCCCCGCTGCCGGAATAACAGAAGGGGACACAGAACTAAAATGATGTGCAGATTTAGGGAAAGCCAGAGGATGGACCCAGGGTGTGAAAACCTAAGATGACAAAAACCAAACCAGTTTTTCTGCTAAGAAGGGTATGTCGAGGTATGAAACAAGCTCCTCTACCTTAGACACAAACGTAAACAACTGATTTGAGTAAAGCCCAGTCCTAGTCCCATTTTTTTAACCTTTTCCTTCCGTCTTAGTAGAGTCCATTAGATCCAAGACAGAGCAGAAAGGCTGGGGGCAAGAGGGGTTAAGTGACTTGCCCACGGTCACTTTAGTGTCCGAGGCCACATTTGAACCCAGCACCTCTCGTCTCTAAGCCTAGCATTTTATCCACTGAACTACCGCAGTCCCAGCAGTTCGTGAAAAATCAGCAATTCCCTCCCTTTTCTGGACTTGTTCTGTTAGTGATTTACTCAGCTGAAATCGGTTTAACTTATTTTTGATGAAGGAAAGCCATTCACCCCATGTTCCTTTCATTTTTGTTCTAATTCTTTCACTTTCCGATCCTAGAAAACTGACAGGGCAAGGCTCCACATACACTGCAGAGATCCGGAATGCCGAAGCCAAGTGGCTTCTCTGGGCATGCGTCAGTAACTGGAAATTGAAGGGGGTGGGGCTACACGAGTGAAGATCCTCTTCTGCTCTAGGTGACTGAAAACGGGTAAACATAAGGCAGCAACAAGGGGCTCTGAAAAAATCCCAAAGTTCCTTTACACAGCGCTTTGGGTTTCAGGCACTTTCCACAGTACAAAACGCAAGCTCTGGGCCAGCCATAATTTTAAAGTCTAATTTTTTAAAAAGTAGGCACAGAAATAAAAGAAAGCATGTTTAGATGAAGGCAGGCAGACTTTTTTTGTAGGCAATAACACGTCTATGTGATTTGATACTTTAATTTAGGCATATCAAACAGCAGCAATGCATGGACGTGCATTTAGAATGCTTACCATTAAACAAAAGCAGCAAAGCAAGAAGTCCTTTACTTTGCTACCATGGAAGGATACTAAGGAAGGCAAAGGCAAAGTTGGAGAAGTGACCTTGGTAATGTATTAACTGCTTTTGGGCCATTTCCTCAATTATAACATGAGTTAGCTTAACTGAGGACAGCCTACTACCTACCTCTAAAAACCCCAGTCTAAGAGTAAAGAATAAGTTTCTTTGTACAAAATGGAAATTTTTAACAAAAAGGCATCATAGAATGTTTTCTATTAAATGCTTCCTTTCTAGTTTCTATTACCTTCTGGATATGATCTTTTATATTCCCATTAATGGCTTCCAATTCTGGTCTCTTCCTAAGATAAACAGCAGGTAGGTGGCTGATACATATGAGGCGATTGGTAGCATTTTATTACTCTTTCCCCATACTTTTCAAGAAGCTGGTAACATTGCCCAATTCTTAGTGACAACTTTCAAACTAGAATATTTATGCATGAACAATGCATGTTTCTCGGTATTCAAAAATGTGTTGCTCCTAATGCCATGGGTCTTACCCAAGCTGTGCTATAGGTCTAAATCATTTTAGTCCCAATTCCATTGTGGTTCCAACTCCCAGGAAATTTAGGGTGTATCATAAAATTGCCCCAGAAACATTGAAGAGATGTTCCTTTCAACTTCATCTGTGTTAATTTGTCAATCATTTCTTCTACTTGCATCCACAGGAAGTGTCTTGCTCTGAATCCTGCCATCACTCTTCAAAAATTCTTTTGTGCTTATTTCTGGCAGCCAGTTATTTCAGATCATAAAACAGTCTTTTGTTTCTTCCTACCCCTTAGTGATTGCACTGCATTTAAGTCAAAATACCTTAGATTTAGTGCTATTACCTAACCAATGCAAATCAAAACTCCCATTATACATGTGGCATGAGAATTATTTAAGATAAATCCATTGTTAACCAATCTAGTGATAATTTCCTCCAAACTTAGCTATGTTGGTCCTGACAAAAAGTGCCCCAGGGCCCATGTTTCAAACCTATGAAAGCTTGTTTTGTTGACAACCTTCAAGAATCCAGTCACCACACCATGAGGTACCAGAGGACTTTAATGGAGGCATTACCCATACCAAGTATTTATTTCTTAACATAAGGTATAGGGATTGGACCTATTAATTTCATGCTTCCTTTTAGCTGGAACAAGTTACACAGTTCTATTCGGCACACACCAAATTCACTAGAGTAAAGACTGACTTGGGAGAACTTTCAAAATTTAAATATTTGTTGAATACAAACACAAGGAATAAATGGCACACAAAAAACAGTGGGGTTGTTCAATATTGACAATAAAGAATGTTCCAAATTACTAATAAAGCAGAAACTGGGCCTATGAAGTAAGTACATTGTCATGAACAATCAATCATACACTTCAAATTTTCTGGAAGATCAGGGAGAAGAAGAAAGAGGCCATTGGACAATTCTAGGTAAAACTAAAAAATATAAACTCACATTATCCAGTGAAAATTTTCCTACCACAGATGAGCAGATCTTCAAAAGTAACATGTAGTTTATACTTAAAACCACATGCAAGTTTAACACAGTTCCATCCCCCCACCCCCCTGCTCTAACTTTGTATATGTGAATATTTTTCTGGTTTTGAACATATTCAGTATAAAAAAAATCAGATGTAGTTATAGCTGGATTCCCCCCGCCCCCTTTTCTTTTTTCCTCTCCCATCTCTCAATATGCAACTAGGTTAGAAATATAGCCAAAGCAAAATTAGTTTCGTGAAAAAGGAGAGACTAGGCCCATATTAACAAGGCATTTCTGTAACTTCATAATTCTGATTCTGAACTAGTAACATGCTAACAATAGAACTAAAGTGCTTTAATTAGGTTACATAATAAAAGTATTTTCATGTTAATATTGCATTTTGATGTTTTGGAAATATTTTCATTGCTAGTATTTCCTTTTAGAAATATATTCTTAATTTACCCAGATTTCATCCCATTTTACTTTACAACTGCAAAATGTAGGGACAGGTGGTTCAAATGCTTCCCTAGGAAGTTTCTACTTAAAAAATTCTCTGAAGCATATGAATCAATGATCCTTTGGCACAAAAATGGACTATTATTAGATTGTGAGCTCCTTGAGGACAGGGACTATCTTCTGCCTTTTCCCCTCTAAACCCTCAGTGCTTATTACACAGTGCCTGGCATGGAGCAGGCACTTAACAAATGTTTAATTGGATTAACTGAATTTCAAAAACGTAGAATCAATTTCCAACATACACCTTTATAAACTGTTTTGTTTTCATTATGTTTTGTATTCATTAACTAATCTAAAACAAGCTCTAAGATGTGAAGGCAATGATTTCCTTTGTTTTTTTTTTGCCCAGGATAAGTACTTAAATACTCTGTAAAACTTTATAAAACAATAAAGCATCTATCCTGATGTCAGGAAATGTTATTAATTTTGAAATCTCCTAAAACCACAGAATTAGACATGCTTTTATTATTCTTTTTCTCCCAAAGAGCTCAGTCACACTCAAGTACTAAAAATTGATGATTCCTACACCTAAAGCAAAGATAAAATCTTGCAAATTGATTAGGTCTAAGTCAACAAGAAATAAAATGTTTCTATTGTCACATTTGGAGACTCTTTTCTTACAATACTATCCATGACATAGATGGATATAAATCAAAATAATTTTAAAAAGGGATTAAAATGGCATGAGTGCAAGAAAGAACTCTACAAATTTCTTTACATTAATATATTTTAAGTTGGTTAACCCTCTCTTGCCTTATTCCCCAACAGATTCTTAATTCTGAAGATAAAAGTATTTACAAAATTTAAATAGCTCAAAGATACAAAGAAACAATGGATAAATTGTAATTATTTTTTTATTGGAAAACAAATATACAACTTGGAATGGATTTGAGGCAAATTGTGCCATAAGCAGATTTTTTTTTTAAATAAGTGGCTAAACAAAGTTTAAAAAGCAAGTAACAATAGAAGAAAATGTTTTCTGGTACAGGACCAGCAGTACAAAAAAATAGTGTACGAGTACCTGGATAATACACCCGTTTTGCAATAGTGCAACTTTAAGTACATATTGTTGACTGTCCATAGTCCACGCAGAGTTACAACTCCACACTTCAACAACAACATGCTGACAGCTCCTAAAGAAAACTACTTCTTTAAAAAAAAGAAAGGCATAACCCAGATGTTCCCTCATTTGACCAACTCCATCTAAGTTTAGATGTGCAGAAGGGCTTAGATATATCCAGAGTAAGCCACATGCAACATGTTACTTGATCAATTTTCCAAAATAAAGTTTCAGGACAATGACAGTAAGATAAGGGGAAGAAAAACATGGAGGAATGAAGTCCTAATTACTACACATGCATATCCTTTTGACAGTAGGGGGGAAAACCTTTTACAGATAAGTTACAAACAAAGAAAAGGCAAATAAACAATTTTGTACAAGAAATTCTAACACATTCTGTACAATGTCTTCACTTTGCTGTCATCATTTGTACAAACTCTGTAAAAGAAAAGTACATATAAGTTGCATACTTTTCCTGTCATCATTAATATTAAATTATCCAATACTTTTTTTTCTCTACCACTCCCAATATCCTATAGCTCTACTATTCCTATCAAAACTGTATAGACTTATGAGTGAAATAAAATAGTGCAAGAAAGTTATTTTATTCAAAGTTAGAATCAATTTCTAGGACATAGAGCTTATAATTAGAGCACATTGGCATAAGTTATATATGACGATAACTAGGAAAAAACCATGTTATAGTACTCTAAGCAATCGTACTGACTTACAATAGACAATCTCATTGTGCAAACGACAATTATTATCAGTTTTCTTAGCTGAAATCTAGTCTCCCAGATTCAGGTTCTTAATAGTTATGCTATTTGGGGATAAAAAGCAGTTAGTGCCATGGAGGCTCAAGTAACTAGATACACTACATGTAGTTTAAGACAGGTTTCATTCACTGAAAGCTCTTTTCTTCCTAGTTCTGGACAAATACTGATTTTAAGTTGTGATTCACAAAGGCCATGAGATCCTCTCATGAACAAAGACAATCAAATGCAATGAGGATTATTTAAAATTAGCTGTGGCAATACACCAAACTCAGTTCCAAATAATAGTAGTACCAATAACAAGATAAAGCCCCAATAAATCAAGTCTGAACTGATAAGAACAAAAATTTGTTAGGAGCAAAAAATCCAAGAGATGGGACAATAAATCAAGAATGGTAAATTATTGGACATAATTTTGTATCTACTTTTCCCAAGGAAAATTATTTTTCGGTTTCAGAAATATATTACACAAATAATTAACATCAAACTGAAGCCTAAATAAGTGAGGAAATCCTAAGAGTATCTATTTGCCCTCAATAAATGAGGTAGTGTTTTGAATTTGAAATCCTAGCTCTGTGACCTTGAGGCTTTGGATCAGTTTCCTCATTAGTAAATTAAGGGGGCTTGGCCAAATGATTTAAGATTTTGCGGTTTCTCATGATTTTAATTATATGACAAAAAATCATAAGAGAACAAACTGGGACCTAAAAAAACATTTAACTACAAATATTATGTGAACTTGGTCAAATCAAAAACACCTCTTTGAAATTGAGAACAGTCACTTGTAGTACCTATTTCAAAGAGTTCTTGTAAGGCTCAAGTGAAATCAGGAATACAAATAATTTTAAAAATTAAAGTGTTACATAAATGTCAGCTAGCTCCTAGCTTGCCCTTTGAGTGAAGAACTCAACTATACAAAGTAAAGGATGAGAGAAGAATGGCTAAGAAGACAGTTGGCTTCAAAGGTCACCTGGGACTACATTAACAGAAGCCAAATAGCTCATTACATTCTAAGGTGGTTGAAAGGTTCTTTTAAGGAGCATTAACTGGAAGGGTGATCAGGAGGAGAAAACTTTGGAAACCATGTCAGAGAACATGGGGATATTAGCCTAGAATGGGGGGGAAGGGATGAAGGGCTAGTTTTTGGAACAAGTAACTCTTCTTCTGCCCTCAGAGATCAAGAAAACTACAGAAAGAAATTATGTAAATGAGAATCTAAACTTACAAAGTTTTCAGTAGATAGGCATTCAGGTGAGTTCTCCCATCAATTGGTGGGATATATGTTCTTAAACTGAGATGAATGGAATAGACTGGAAATTTTAGAAGACTTCTGTTCCAAGTAAAGAAAAGTATTCTACCTGGACATCCTAATTTCTCATAATCCAATTCACTTTTATCTTAAGTTTTTTCTCCCAACAAACAATACTTCTGGCTTAAGATCAAAACAAAGTGAGAAGCAA
This sequence comes from Monodelphis domestica, assembly GCF_027887165.1. Lineage (NCBI taxonomy): Eukaryota > Metazoa > Chordata > Mammalia > Didelphimorphia > Didelphidae > Monodelphis > Monodelphis domestica. The sequence goes on along the minus strand of NC_077227.1, from coordinate 660,086,053 downwards.
AATATTACCTTCATAGTTTACTTGACCATCACCATCAATATCTGCTTCCCTGATCATTTCATCAACCTCTTCGTCTGTTAACTTCTCTCCAAGGTTTGTCATCACATGGCGAAGTTCTGCTGCACTAATATAACCATTTCCATCCTAAGACAAAAATTTAGTTGAGCCTTTAAATAGTGATATAGCAAATGCAAGGAAGAATCTTTAGAAATTGATAGTTTGTCTCTTGTTCTTGCCACATTCTCCTCCCCTTGCAAAAAAAGTTCCTAAAAGTATAAAAAAGGTCTTGATGTTTATGCTGAAGGTACTAGAATGAAGGGTGTTTTTGTGTACCTTGTCAAACACACGGAATGCTTCTCTAATTTCTTCTTCACTGTCTGTGTCTTTCATTTTTCTTGCCATCATAGTCAGAAATTCTGGAAAGTCAATTGTGCCATTACCTGAAAAGTTATATAGAAATATTAAAATCTTTGATCTCAAAGTTCCATGACCACAACTGTAACTTGTTCCTTCCCCCCTTTTCCTTGGCAGCAGAAACATTAAATCTTACCATCAGCATCTACTTCATTAATCATATCCTGCAATTCAGCTTCAGTGGGGTTTTGCCCAAGTGACCTCATTACAGTTCCCAATTCCTTTGTTGTTATAGTACCATCTCCATCCTTGTCAAATAGTGAAAAGGCTTCTTTGAATTCTATTTAAAAAACAGATCATAATTCAGGTTTTGGTTATCCCAATAAATAAAGTCATTGGATTCTACTCAATACACATTTGGCTTTCATCACTGGGACATAGTCCCAAAACAACCATGAAACTAGAGATTAACTATTCATTTGGTTTTTGATTACTACAAACTATACAACACAATTTCAAAGTATTAAAAATCAATTAATTAGACTATGCATGTGCTCTCTTCACCCTTACACCCAGATTCCCTAGTTTCATTGAAAGCTCAGCTTAAGAAAACTCCAAAAGTGATGCACCCCCAAAGTATGACTTTTCTTTAATCCCCTTCCTAAATTACTTTGTATCCATTTGGGGTATATATATATATATATATATATATATATATATATGTCTCCCAAAATAGAATGTTAGCAGCTCCTTGAAGGAAGGGTGGATTTAAATTTTGCCAGTATTTCCAGCATCTGGAACTTAATAAATGCTTAACTGTTTAACTACCAGTTTTAAGACACTTCTTAAAATTAGGCAAAGCAGATTTCTTTAAAGGGACTTAATCATAAGGGCATGTTAACTTATAATGTCTAATTCTGAACTGGAGTGAAGCATCATTTTTATCTTATACTCCACTGAATTATTATAATCTCCTTGAAGACAGGGCTATTAATTTTGTCTTTTATGAAATTAAATACTTATCAATTCTAATGCCGCCGCCCCCCTCCTGAATTTAGGGCCAAGTGGCTTTAAAACTTTATATTAGAGTAAAATTAGTTAAGAACATTTCATTTCCACTAATGGTAAAAGGAACTAGAAAAGTAGTCACTTGATTGGTTAGGTTCCACAAATTAACACTGACCACCCCCCTCCCCTAATTCTTTGGGCTAGTTCTATATTATACAGAATACACAATATATTTTAATAGACTATTAGCAAAGTACTCCAAGGCATAATAAATTGATAATTAGCATCTTGATAATATGATTTGGTAATCTGAAGTTTAAGGTTAGAGAATTCGATTATTTTTACTTAGAACCGAAGTTAATTTGTCAATTTATAACTGGCCAAAGTGTAAGAGACAGAATTTAAATCCAGGGATTAAAATACTGCGCCACAGAATGATTTCAGTCTCTCTATCTTTACCTGCTTCTATGCAGGTTTATCAAGAGCTCCTTGCAACATAACTTTCCTGTTACTATTTTTACTTTACTTTCTTAATGGACTTATACCATCCAAACGCACCAAGGAGGAATAATTTGGTCTTAAGCATTATGACAAGATAACATAATAAACAGTGCTTGCAGAAACTGACTGGCTTCAGAGAAAAAGGGAAAGAAAATAAGCTGATGGGGGAAGGTAAAAATCTTTTGATAACTGCCTCTGTGGTACAGAATTTGGGTGTATATATTTGTCAGACAAACCAATAAACCAAACAGACACTGCTAAGAGCAGTTCCTATGATTCTACGTGGCTATATTCATAAGTGAATGGCCATATATTATGCTACGGGTAGTATCCATTCATCTGACAATAGGCAGTTTTAGTTTAAATCCTCACATTAAGTAATTACTAATTTGATTGTTAAAGTACCAAAACCTATTAAACTCTCAGAGCTATTTCAGAATTTTCATGCATACAAACATACACATCCATATATACAGGCTTGAAAGGATATGATTTTTACCACCCCCCCAGTTAGATAAATATTTTCAAATTATTTAAGGCAGTAACATTATTTAAAATTTCCCGTCTGACTTTAAGAAAAAAAATATTAAGAGTGGTATGTTTTTATATAGCCTACATGCTACCTACTTAGGGTTACAGTTGGAGATTGTGTTTTTCTCATCTCTTTTGAGAACAATTACCACTACTACTCTGCTAAAGGTATTTGAAAATAAGCTCTCCTTTCCTGTGTGGCACATGAATATGGACTTCAGGAATATTAAAAAAATGCTGGGGAACAAAAAACTAAAACATAATTATACAATAAGCAATCAACTATCAGTAAACCAAAGCAATTCCTATTTGGAGACATATAACAAAGAACTCAAAGGAGACATCATTATAGTTTACTTAAAGTTAAACAGAAGAAAAAAAGTTGGGGGGGAGTGGACAGTGCTGAGGAATATATGCACAAATCACTAAATTTAGTATAGGACTTCAAGGACACTTCTCTACTCAAAACCATTCTGAATAAGATACCTTATCTAGTTCAAATGCCTACAGCTCACCTATATTCCTGAATTGGTAACCACAATTCAACACTATACAAGTAAGTAATCCTAGCTACAACTCACAGGAAAGGTTTGGAACATGACACCAAGAGTCAATTTTCATTCACACTGCTATAGAATACCAAGTATCTTCAGCAACATAAGAATAGTTATCTTCTGCTGTAACTGATATTAAAAACAAGATCTAGCAGATCTGTTCTAGATATGTTTTAAGTTGAAACTTTTGTCAAGAAAACCCATATTTCTACTTAAAACATTTTAACAACACTTTACAGATAACCCAATCTACTCAACAGATCCTTCCCCATCAAATTCCCTATAACAAAAAATGTGGAGTGTGAACCCTGGGGGTGGGGGGAAGGGAAACAGCTAAAGAATATAGTCAAAAGCATTCAAGACTTTCACTTTTGAATATAACATCCAATTGCTTAATCTTTGGGAAGAACTTCCCTTAGGGTCCTATGTTTTACTGAACTTACTGCTGCTACTAGCTTTCAACTATGTAGATGATAAACTAGCACATTACTTTTGTCATAAACTATATTATGCTAAATTCAGAGAAGATGCAGCATGGCATAGGAGACAATACTAGCCTTGGAATCAGAAAATGACTTGGATTCAAATTCTACCAATGCTTTACATTGTGTGACATTGAACAAGATATATAACTTCTCAGTTTCTTCATGTAAAATGGGGGACAATGCCTTTAGTATTTATACTTCATTATGTTATTCCAAGTTGCAAATAAGGTATGTAAAATACTAAACTTGAAAAGTTCATCTTCTCAGGAATCTTTTCATAGTATGCCTCCAGAATAACACTATTAAAAGCTTTACGCATCCAACACCACAAAGCACTACAACCTAATGGGACATTTATCTTATTCACCCCCAGTAGGTTCAGTGGATTGAGAGCCAGGCCTAGAGATGGGAAGTCCTAGGTTCAAATCTGGCCTCAGACACTTCCTAGCTGGGCAACCCTGGGGCAAGTCACTTAACTCCCATGGCCTAGCCCTTAACACTCTTTCTGCCTTCTAACCAATACATAGTAGAAGGCAGACGGTAAGGGTTTAAAGAAAAAAATTTTTTATCAAGGATTCTTAGCAAAGAACAGTAAAAAATAATATATTGGTAGTATCAAAATGTTCAGTCTAGTTCAGTGACAATTAAATATAGGCTAAAGTCAAGGAAGTCTTAAAAGAGATCAATAACAGCAAGATGAGCAGAACTTTGACAGGGAGCACAACCAAAGGCATAGAAGTAGGCAAAGGCAAGTACATGAGTAGAGTCAGATTAAAGAGTCCTGAAAATGAGGGAAGACTTTGAACTTGATACATCAAGCAGTAGTAAACCTCAATATAGGTTCTTAATTTAATGAAAGCATTCATCCAAGATGTTTCTGTATTTACTTAGAAACTCTCAATCCTAAACAAGTTTTCTACCCTTCAATAAAATGATGTACTCACATTTGATACTTCCATGAATTTTAACAATTGATGAAATACATTCAAATTAATCTCTTACCAGTAGACTTAAAACTTTGGGCCTGATTAGTTCTAGGAGTTCCAAGAAAATAAGTTTTTCAAAAGTTAGCTGCCTTAATTTTGTACTTTAAATTTAAAACCTGACCCAAGTAAAGAAGCTTAGGACTTTAATATCTTAAACCAAGGAAAATAAAGCAGCATTCTCATTTGATGCCGGCAACCCTGGGAAGTAACAAATGATTACCATTTTTGCAGTTTAAGAATCTGAGCACAAAAATGATTAAAGATTATTTGTCTGAGTTCACAGCTCTCAAGTGAATAGAGCCAGGAGATCTTCTGACTCTGCAAAGTTCATCACTCTTTCCACTATACCACAATAATGCCATCCTGCTGTTTATATCAGTCAAAAGTTTTATACAAGGTCAGCAAGTTAAATGATACATGTAACCCATATGATCTCAAATTATTTCATGAGGGGTTGTTATAAGAACCATCAAAGGATCATAGATTTAAGGTTGGAAAGGATGGGAAGGCATCCTTAACAACTAGTCTCATAACCAAGAATATTTTCAAAGATTAAAAATATCTGATATGCCAACAATGCAAGTAGCCTCTTTTGCACATAAATAGCTTTAAAATTTTCTATCATCTCAGTAATATTCCTTTTGCCACAACTTACACTTAATATTTTTATGTTAACCTGAATGGTTTATATAGTTAAATTTCCAGAACAAATTTTAGTTTCAGAGCCAAAAGGACTTTCACATGGTCCTAGACTAGATTGGTGAAATTTGTTTAAACTGTAACATGTGGCAATTTCTTTAAAGAAAAAAAAATTTAGTTAACTTTCATTATAGGTAATACACACACACACACACACACACACACAAAACATATATATAAAAGTTCTTGAACAATGCATTCTATTTATAAGTTGTTACAGAATAATTACTATTCTTTAGTTGACTACCATACAAAGCTAAAATGTTGCATGATCCAATCCTGGATCCTGAATTCATTCAAACCCCATTATTTGACAGTTTTCCAAAAGGGCTATGCAACATCTGCCTGGTCTTTCTTTTTAGCATTAAGAGGCAATTACAAAATGCTATTCTACTTAGAATATGGCTAAACTTTCCAGAATGTTTGCTATTCTATAGCCAGGGAAGAGTGCTTCAAAAAGAATCATGAAATTTCAAGATTAACTTTGTGTTTAAAGACTCAAACTGCAAATGACTAAAACATACACAATATGCATCTATAGATATACGTGTCTACATCATTCATATGCTTACCTTCTCATTCTTCAAAACACTCATAGGAACCATGAATTTAGGGCTAGAATGGACCAGAAAGACCATCTGCTCCAACTTTCTCATTTTATAGTTGAAGAAGATAGGACATAGCACAATGCTCTATTTTCCATGCTTGCTTAAATTCTTCAAAAACTCACTATTTTGTTTAGAGAGTACCTATACCAATGTAGAGTACAATTGCTTTATGACTTCAAAAGTTGCTGTGACTAAAAAAATATATCATGTGGCTCATACAATACTAAATCTCTTTCAAATGTAGCTTCATGTGTTTTCTTGATGAACTGTCACTGGGCCTATATTTGAAGTTATAATAAAGAAGAGGATATAGGATTTTGTCTCCAATTAGATATTTTTATTACCTTTCTACAAGGGCTAAACCAAAATTCCCTCTAAAAACCCATGCCAGCATTTTCATGAGAGAATAAACCAATGATTCAATTTTATACCACTGATCAACAACTGAGTAAAATCTAGATAGGTAGGATAATTATCAAGACAATTTGGCTCACCTGCAATTTGCTCTTCTGTCAGTTGATCAGCCTGCAAACAAAGAGATTTCAAAGTGAGATGAAATCATTCTACAAGAACTTTCTCCTAAGCATTTATGAAATTCATGTTATTTGGTTTTAAAGTTTTAAAATCACGAGCAACTAAGAATTTTAGACAAAATAACTTACATTGAATACTGAGTTCTTTAAACATTGTTTAAAATAGTCACATATTACAGGTTATTTTGAAAGTCTGAAGTGTATAGCATGCTAGATCTGGAATAAGACCAGAGTTTGAATTTGTTCTCAAAAACTTACTAGCTATGTGGCCATGGAGAAGTCACTTAAACCTCCTTCCACCTCAGATACATCATCTGCAAAATGGAGATATCAGCACCTACCTCCCAGAAGCATATACAAATAAAGGTATCTGTAAAGTGTTTTGCAAACTTTTAAGCACTATATAAATGCTAGGATTACTGAGGAGTGTTTTAATTATGACAGAATAGTGAAATAAGGGCTATCTTATTCTTATGACCTTTACAGAAAATTATGCTTTTCTCCAAATCTGGGTGACTGAGTCTTCCCCATTTTCTCAAACACAAGAGAAAATTAAGCAAAAATTCTATTTCAAAGCCTAAATTCATAAATCAAATATTCAAGTTACTCAGCAAGAGGAGTTGACCCATGCCAAGGCTGGGGTTAGAGAAGTCAAATAATTCCCAGAGATATTTACTTCAGCTTCTGTTTAATAAATCCTACAAATATTTTTACTTTTACTAAACTTTTGACTCAAGTTGTTCAAATTTGTGATTCAATTAGTTTTCTATTAAGCATTCTAGCTGCTTCTTTACTACTGGTTAAGTAGCCAGGAAAGCCCTCTCCTTACCTGGAAATTTCATTTCTAGAATCATTCTTTTGTAATAATCACTGACAAGCTACAGTAAATTTTCTTTAAATGCAAAAATCTGTAGAAATGGCAATATCTTAATGTGAATAAGTAAACAGATCTCTCTCTTTTCTAGCTATCAGGAACACAGAGAACAGAAATAAGAGGGAGAAGAGAGTAGGACATAGACAAATCTGCCTAACTTCTTGCATAGGTCCAGTATTGCTGAGAAATTTATTTTTAAACCTTTAAAGTATTACATAAAAATAGATTATTTTGCAGAGGTGTCTATACTCAGAAAAAGCAAAGCTTCTGGATTTTCTCTCAACTTCTGGTACCCAGACTTTGTTTCTCAAAATTAAAGATTACTATTTTCTTATGCATTTATCCCAGGAGTTCAACAGCTATAGATGAACTAATAAACTAACTATTATTATAATGATTTCCAGAGTACCCACAATATTTCATTGTGGTGGTTTTCCTACAAACTGATGGGCATACAAATTGTCTATTGTAGGTGCAGGGTTAAATGCTGTGGATACATGGGGAGGAAGAAGAAAAACCAAACAGTCCTTGTATTCAAGGAGCTTTTGTTCTATCAGGAAACCAAATATGCATTTAAATTATATGTATGTATGTATGTATATATAGACGCAAAATTTAAAAAAGGTAGAGAGGGCACTAGTAACAAGGGAGATCATTTAGATGAGGAATTCTTAACCAGTTTTTTTGTATCATGGACCAGTTACAATCTGATGAAACCTACGGATCTTTCCACAGAATATTTTTTAGAATGCCTAAAACACAAGAATATAAAGAAAAACAAAAGTTAATGAAAACATTTCATTTAAAAAACCCCACAATTTTAAGTCTCTAAAAAATCTATTTCTTGTTATAGTTTTGGTCAGAGCTGGACAAATATGCTTTGCAATCAAGGATCTTAACTCAAAATTTGGAAGGCTCACAATGAACTCTTAAACATTGTCATGGGGCATATAAGGCATCCCAGTCTCAGGCCCTCAAAGAGTGGTTTCAAAAAGCAATTGCATAGATCTTGCTAAAACTAGGGAAATTTTGGATAAGCACGGACATCTCAGTTCAATCAGGGAATATTTATTTGGAAGAGAACCCAAAATAAAACATACTATGCCTGAGAAACCTCCTAGAGAAAACAGAACCCCAACATGGCCTTTAAAGAATGGTGCTGTCCAGTGCTGCAACCACCCACCAGCATTCAAATTATTTTATGCAAGCAAGAAGAACAAAGCACCATTTCTATAGTTGCTAGGCACCAGGTCTATCTAGCATTGAGTCATGTTATCTTTGAAATGTCTTCAAATTTAAATATCATTCAACTCAATAATATACAAAGGGAAACCATGGGCAAGAGCAATCTAAAAATCTTTTTTTTTAATAGAAAATGTAACTTGATAGCTCGATGAAAATTTGACTACATTCAAATGGGGGAAAAAAGTCCCAAGTTACCAGATATCACGGAAACTAACTTAGTTTAAAGTAAATTAAAGTGAACCCAAAGAGTTAATTTTAACATTAAAAGCTAATATGAGAGGGAAGCTGGGTAGCTCAGTGGATTGAGAACCAGGCCTAGAGATAGGAGGTCCTAGGTTCAAATGTGGCCTCAGATACTTCCCAGCTGTGTGACCCTGGGCAAGTCACTTGACCCCCATTGCCTAGCCCTTACCACTCTTCTGCCTTGGAACCAATACACACTATAGATTCTAAGGTGGAAGTGAAGGATTAAAAAAAAAAAAAAAGCTAATATGAAATAGTTGGAAAGTACCTTAAGTCATCTGTTGTAACCCCATGCCTCCAGGCAGAAAAATGCTTTGATATTTAAGACCAATTAAAAAGAGATCACAACAGGTATCTAGGGATGCTGGGTACAAGAAACAAAGTACAAGAACAAATGAGGGAATGGAGTATTTCTCAAAAGTTTGTCCCCAAGGCTCCAATCACTCAAGGTTTTACAATTTTTGCCTAGTTGGAAACAATGCAATGCAAAGTAATGTTCATAAAAGAACCTTCAAAATTTCTTAACTTTGGAGAAAAAAAGTTCATCTTGAAGTTTAGTAAATAACATAATAAAATTCAAACTTGTAAACCTTGTTCTACTGCAACCAAATAAATTTTTGTTTTTAGGACTCACATGGCCCAAATTAAAATCATTCTCAACTCTTTTTAGCTATTAAAAAAAAAATCAAGCTCATTAACACATGTTTATCTCAGAAAGTATGTAAAGGTCACAAGAGAGATGACTACTTCTTACTCCCTTAGCACCTTAACTATTGGTAGTTTGCTTCCTACTACTCTTATTCCTCTAGAGAAAGAAATGCAAAACATTAATGTTGATTATTAAGTCCTGAGCATTTCTCAAGTTTGTCTCTAAGAGCTAACTGCTCTAGCCAAATTTCCTCACTACCTTGATTTTCTACTATTTCAAGATCTAGATCACCTACCAAATGTAACACTTGCCACCTACTGTACCTCTTAAATGGCCAAGTAGGAATATTCCTTCTAGCCTGTCTATTGAAAAACAGAAGGAAAAAAATCATTACTGCTTACAAACCAACCACTGGTTATTTGAAAGATCATTTTCAATCCAGAGTTGAATTACTGGCATACCTCTAAATCTATTCTTCCAAAGTTCATTTTAGAAAAATTTACCAATCCATCTCATTAATGTTTTCCTTGTTTTAAAAGATTTACATTTTAAAAGGACAGTCTAGTGTATATTAGGCAGCAGTCACCATAATAAATATTTTGTCTCAAGTTAATGACCACAATTTCTTATATGGTCGAAGACAATCTCAATTCAGCTATGGCTATTTTAACACTTCTATGGGTCAGCACAGAAGCTCTGAGAACAGAAGCATTTAAGACAAAGTAAGGCGCTCCTACTCCTCCTCCCCCCAACATGTCTAGTGAGCTCACTTCCATCTCTAGACTTTCTGGTACAGCACTAATTAAAGATGACCCCCTTTGCAGGTTAACAGAATAGTCAAGTTACTCACTTCATATAGGGTTACAGGTGTGAAAAAAAAAAAGATCATAATTATTACATTTGTATTAGGTCTTTGGGGGAAGAGGGGGAAGGTCTGGGTGGGGAATAACTCCTTGGAAGCATACCAATTTCAATTGTTTGATAGTATCAATAACTGAATGCAAACAAATAATCTGTATAATCCATGTTGGATCATTAGCTCTTTCACACATCCATGAATTCCTTTTAGGCCAAGGGCATGTTTGTTTAAACCACTTTTCTCCAATATCCTCCCTTCCCCAGACCCCAAGGACTCAAGTCAATCCAAGGCCTGCAGTGGGGAAATAAACTGCTTGATACTAGAAACAAGTATGTTCACTTGTATCTGTTTTTAATAAGTTTAATGTGCATCTTTCTATTAAAAAAAGTCCCCTGAGGTCCTCATTAAAGATAGCCAAGTACAGGTAAAAGTCCAGTTTCATTGTTCTTGGTTAAGGCTTTAATTTGGAAAGGGAGAGGAAGAAGAGAGGGAGCCCGGAAAGGAGAACTACCCTCTAAAGCTTAAGTCCAAAATAACCGTAAAAATCCGTGACAGGTTTACACATTATGTGCAAATAAATAAATGTTTTTCAAAGTTTTGTTTCTTTTTTAATCGGGGATTAAACTGCATTCTCCCAAGCCGGTAAGGGTCCATCGGCAATTTTAGTTCCCAAGAGGTGAAACTGGAGTCAACTTAACCCACCCAAGCCTCAAGCGTACCACAATACATCAGAACTTGGCATTTATATCCTGCACCTGTTCTTCTATAGCCAGTTACCTGCTATTGGACAAGTACAAAGTTAGCTAGCTGAACCGACCTATACAAATTCAATATAAAATACTCCCATCGTGGTTTAGGCTTTATCAGGCTGTAAGGAACACGAACTGGTCCACGCAGCTCGATTCCCCACACCCATGTAAGTTCGAGTGGAGGTTTCAGTTGGCAGGGACTCACGTTTAAGATGTCACCTTGCCTCCTGGGCACACCCATCACAATAAGCCACTTGGCAGAAGGCAGCATAAAATGAGTATTGCAAATTACTGACCTCATTTTTATAGGAGAGAAATCACAAGAGCAACTCTCAAATGTCAAAAGAATCCTTTAAAAATTTCACCCCACATATTAATACGCATTACAAGTATTTTTGATCTCCAATACTTTTACAAGTAAATTGAATTGTAGCAATGCAGGCATATCAGAAGGTTCTAGGGATTTCTCCTCCAAGGCTGATAACATCACATTCTAAATCCTACTGATTTTCTTCTTAAAGAAAAAAAAAATCGAGATAGAATAAGTATTGCCTTAATGCACCAGAGACGCCGCGCTAGAATGGGGTTCACGGCTCCCTTTCTCGAGGGCCTTCCAGCCGCTCCCCCCCAATTCCCCTGGAGAACGGGCGTCCAGCTCCTCCGAAGAGGAGAAAATGCCTAGCGGCAGGGGAGGGGAGGGGGGGGAACGGAAACCCCGCCGGGATGGGGTGGAACCACTGGGATTCGGCTCCGCTTCCCTCTGCCCGCCCGCCCGCAGAGGGGGATGGGCCGCTGCGGAGATTGGCCCCCTCCCCCGCCCATCCCATCCGGGGCTGGTCTCTTCCCAGCAGCCGGTGCGAAGCGCGGAGAAGTCCGCAGTCCCGCAGGTGCCAGCGCAGCACTCGAGGCGCCGGGGGCCGCAGCCTTCCGCGCGGCCCCACCCCCCGCCCCTCGCGGGCGCGGGGGCAGTCGAGCACCGCGCGTCTCCGCGACACCCCGATCCACCACAGTGGGAGAAAAAAACACAGCCCCCGCCCCGGGAGGTGGGGAGGGTCCACGCGCCCCATTGGGCGCGTGGCGGGATAAAAAGGGACAAAGCCGCTTCCGGGCGCCGGCACTAACTGTCCGTTTTCATTTTGAATCCTCAGGGTCTCCAAAAGGCCCTCGAGGAAGTCGCTTCCCGCCCCTCCCTTCCAGATCCTCCTCCCCCGCCCAGGGCCGATTCTTCACCCCCCCCCTTCCCCACGCACATCGCTCCCCCTTTAGGACAACCAAGCCTTTCAAGGAACGACTCCCCGCCTACGGTTGCTCCCCGAGCGGCCTCTAGTCCAACCAGGGTTACCTCCATAAAGAAGGTGGGGGTGGGGAAGGGACACCTGCGACACAACCGTTGCCGGCCCCCTCAGAGCCAACTCCCGGAGGAGGGCCACTCCTTGAGAAGGGGAAGGAGGGGAGTCTCTAGCATCCCGGCTTTAGTTTCTTCCCCAGAGGGTCCTGGTCCGAGCTGCCAAGAAGACGCACTTACCATGCTGCTCGCTCTACTAGTGCCCAAGTTCCTATCAGACAACCTCCACGCTCGGTGGCTGCACTCGGACTAATTCTCCTCTGCCGCCCCCAGCGCCTCATAAACACCTCCCTCCGTCGGTATCCCTCCGCCCCATGCCAGATAACGGAACATTGCGAACGATCCCGAGCCAATCCCCTCCCCCCACAGCGTTCTCCAGACCCCTTCATCCCTAGCTATTGAGCAAACCGGTGCAACGGTGACAAGCAAAGGGTTGAAGAGGGTGACCTAAGCAGGTTCTAACCCTCTGGAGGCGGTTGGAACAAGAGGGGAGCGTCGCCTCAGGGGCGCTATTTTGCGGCGCGGAGAAGCACCGAGGTAGAAATGAAAAGAAGTGCTGACGCGCCCGAGAGGCCCCTGATTGGTCAGTTTGTACCTGCAATGCGTCACTCGGAAATGCACCCGCCGGGCTGGGGCTCGGCGCTACTGCCGTTGCCGTTGCCGTTGCCTCACGGGTCGGACAGGCTTGGCAGCGGCTTCGGGAGGAGGCCACACGCTAAAGCGTTTCTCAGGGAACCCCCCCCCCCCCTCCCCATACACATCCCACCCCACCCCTACACACACCCTTCCGCTTACTGTACTACTGAGTGGGAAGGCTGGCGGGTCGGGTGGGGTAGGGTGGGAGGGGGAACACAAACCCTGACACCGAGAGACCTCCCCTCCCCCAGCTGCAAACGCGTAGGCAGCGCCCCCTCCCAGCCGGCCCGGCGCCTATGGCGGCCGCCTCCCTCAGTCACCTTCACCGGCCCAAGGAGACCTTCCTCGAGCGTCTCGGGGAAAGGCCGCGTGTGGCGTGTCCGAGGACCACGACCTTTCCCTTTCTTTTCTTCGTTTTGCAGAGCCTCAGCCCTGGTTGGGGAGTGCCCAGGCCAATGAGGCCCCAAGTCCCCCGGGGGGTGGGTGCCCTGAACCCAAGGCCCCCCAACTCCCACAACGACCCTCCTCCCAGCTAAAAAGAGCCCCTCCGGATCCAAAAATAACGCTTTTACACAAGAGCAGAAGATAATTTTTTTAAAGAAATCAATACAGTATTTCCAGACTAGGTGAGGACTAGCTAACAAGGCTTTGTGATATACAATCTCTTGGATTAGATCATCGCTGGTCCCTGGGCAGTGGCCTTTGGTGGGGTCACTGGTACCCTCACCCCTCTTGGAAGAGATCACTACTGATCCCTGTTCAAGCCCCTAAGATGAGATGGCCCCTTGTCTGTGTGCACCCCCCTCCCCCCAAAAGGAGATCACCACTGATCCCCCCTGCCCCACCTTTGAAGAGATCCCAAGTAACTGATTTCCATCTCAGGTGTAGTAACCTCAAAAGAATCCCTCTGAAGAATTCTGCAGTTGCTGCTGTAACCAGAAGTTGCATCACCATTTCATCTCTTTTCCTTCTTTATTGACTGCACTTAAAAAAATACCCCAGCCTGACCAATGATAACCTTTTGCTTAGAAAGAACTACCTTAAGCTGCATCAGGGCCCTAGAACTTCTGTGTAAGCAAACAGGCAAATGCATCTTTGAAATCCAGAGAAGGCCACATCAAAAATTTGCCAGTTAAGAATTCGGCCACAACCATACCAAATTCTTTCTCTCTGTAAATTCCCTAGGCTTCACATAGGCCTAAGCAAGATTTCTTACATCTTTGTCTTAGGAGAAGGGCAATGACTAGGCAAATGGGGGTCAAATGACCTGCTCTGGGGTCACACAGGAAGTGTCTGAGACCACATTTGAAGCCAGGTCCTCCTGAACCATCTAGCTGTCCCTAAATTGAACATTTTCTCATAGAATCACACATATTCCTTTTTTAAATAGCCTAGAAATTTCTCACTCAAATCCTAAAAGCCAGTAAGTTTCCCAAAGTTAATCATGTAACCTTACATGAAAAATGAAGGGCTCATTATGAGCTAGGGAAGAGACATTTTCAACTTCACCAATATGATATTGCTATCCCATGTATTGTTTAAGTTTTGGCACCTTGAATTCAGAAGCATTCATGAGACAATGGTAATAGGCTTCCCCTACATAAAGTTTATCAGAGTTTTGCCTTTTGACCCATAAGATAAAAGTTTTGTTTTTTTTTTAATCCTCAGCTTCTACATTAAAAATGTTCTTTTTCTTTCCATTCTATTTGAGAATATTTCTACAAACAATTTTGAGTGAAAATGAATTAGATGAATAATCATTTTCACTAGAAAGTCCACTGAAAAAGAAAATATCTAAAGTATATACAGCTATCTGCATAAATACATATACACATTTTACTGAAGGATGAACTTTATAATAGACAAGTATTTGAAACAACTTTTTCTTGGTTACATATACATAGTAGAAATCATGAGGAAAGAACTTGACAGCTTCTTAATATTTATGTGTGGTAATAGGATACTAGATGGGGGGGGGGGTCAGAAAGACATATCCATATCCTCATCAGGCATACTTAAAGGATCATAGATTTAGAGCTGGAAGAAATTATAGAGCACTCCAAGTCTAATAATTGTATAAAGGAAGATACTGAGGCCTACCTTGACCTTGGGAATGTCAATCTCTCTGACCTTCAGTTTCTTCATTTGTAAAATGAGGGTAATAACAGCACCTACCTCACAGAGTTTTTATGAAGATTGAATAAGATAATGTATGTAAAGTCCTTTGAAAAACTTAAAGCTCTACATAAATGCAAACTATTCTTGAATTTAATTGAGTCTTTTGTTAAATAATGGAAAGCCGTTTTCTGCATAAGCTTTCTGGCCTCTTCAAGAAGAGAGAAAATAAGAAAGAATACTAACTTTTAAAGTCATTATGGTTTATGTGTATTTGAGAATTTTCCAAGGCAATTTATTTATAGAACATTTGGCTTCTAAAACATTGTGTAAAGTACATTTGCCTCTCAGCACTTAATATATAGAAAATGAAGCCCAGCAGATGGATCTTCCCCCTAAGTTTAGTGTTCTTTCCCTATTCAATCATGTATATAGCACTCCCCAGTAGAGTAGAAACCCTTTGAGGGAAGAAACTGTTTATCTTTGTATCCCCAATGCCTAGCACCCAGCAAGTATTAATAAATGCTTATTGGATTGGGTCTGATGAGTGGTTGCCTGTTTCCACCACTAAACTACTTCAATTTGAACTATATCTTATGGATGATGACTCTCTTCCTAAGATTCCTAGTTTCCATAAAATGAAGCTATTATGTTTGGCAAATTTGTGAAAATATTTAAAGGAACAAGTTTTAAAATTTTCCTTTTGGGACTAGTTGATATTAACATGGCATTGAAGAAATCACTTGGGGTTGAGAATCAAGAACCAGACCTTCCCCTACGTGAGGTTAAGCCATTTTACTTCTCTAATATGGAGATAACAGCTGTCCTACCTATTCTTTTATGACACTGGCTGTAACTCTCATGTAGGGAGGAATAACAACTCCTCTCTGCATATGATTATCTGCTGTGCCAATCTTAATTTAAAAAATATATGTGAGGTGTCCACCATGTGTAATATGTTTTGCTGCATGTGTGGTGGGATAAGGAGAGCAGAACAGTATAAGATGGTAGAACCCTTGCTGTGGTTCAGTTGTTTCACATGTGTCCCACTGTAAGGAATTTAATTAAGGGTTTGACTTTAGTCAAAATATGAGAATTTTAAGATAATACTGTGGTTGTCAATTTTAAAATTAATAAAGCACAAGTCAAAATGACTTTTAGCAGCTTTTATTTACAACAAAGGTGGAGAAAGTGAAAGCAGAGAGGGCAGAATAAGAAGTCTAGCTTATCACCCAAAATGTTGCTCCAGCCCTGGCTCAACCCACGTGGGGCTACGGGCTCATTAACCCCCCAGCTGTAGGACTTGGTATTGAATTAAGCCAGGGTCCTTTCCAGAACTAAGCTCTCTAGAAGCCAGGAAAGGAAGGTCAGCTTTTCACTCACCAGGAGAAGATCCAGTAGCAGTCTTACCAGAAACAGAGCAAGAGCCAGAGTGCCAGGTCCAAGCTCCTCCACACCCAAGATTCAGGACGAAGACCTCTTGCACAGGAAGTTCACCATCTTTTATCTTTTCTTTAGTCCTTCCTCTACTTCACAGGCACCAATTGCAGGCTTTAAATTTGCTTAGACTGCCCAGGGGTCAGTATTTGTAGCTTCCACCTCTTGTCCTATGAAGGTGTAAACTCTTATCAAAGTATTCACAAGTTTCTGACTGATTGAGTTGAAAGGGTGGAGCTCTCTAAGTGGCTTGCAAACTCCCCCACCTAGAACCAAGTAGGGGTGTTCAAGCTTTAATTGATTAATTCAAAAATAGGCAAGGGGAGAGTCAATATCATCTTCACAATCCCCTCCAATCTGTGTTCAGATTGTAGTCCTAGTAAACCAAGGTACTGCCATTTTTAAGGCCCCTTATGCACTTAAATATTTGATATGATTATATTGCCTAATAAGCTAATTTTAAGATATGTTAATCAGTGGAAGTATATGGCTAAAGATGCCAATTATTTTTCCCAAGTAAACTATTACTTAAATGTGAAAATGTTAAAAATCACAGAACAGTTGACCTGCAAATGTTTCTAAAGGTCACTCAGAATAAGACATTGAGAGGTGAAATTATTTACCCAATGCCAAAAAGTAAGTAGCAGAGCTGGGACTAATATTCAGACCTCCTGACCCCAAGTCCAGTTCTAAGTTAATTCTGTATTTAATTGAATAAGAGATTTATCCTTATTTTCTTGTTTTTCATATTATTCAGTCATTATGGGCTCTTTGTTTACTTGCTAGGCAATGGGGGTTAAGTGACTTGCTCAGAGTCAAACAGCTAGGAAGAGTCTGAGATCAGATTTGAACCCAGCTCCTCCCAACTCCAGGTCTAGCACTCTATTTATAATGCTACCTAGCTGCTCCATGATTATGAATTTTGTGTGACTTTCTTCCTCTGCTTAGTCAATAGCCCTAATGACAATTTGAAATGATTGAGTCAGTTGCCCATATAGTTCAAGTAAAAATACTATTTCCTTCATTTCCTGGATATTTTATGAAAAAGAATTATTTTGGACTTAAAAAATCTTAGTAATTGCTGGAGTTCTTTCTTTAGATGCATTACCAGAAATTGCTTCAGAAATTAAAGATCTAAGTAAATAGTCCTGAGCCTTGAGAGATAATGTTTTCCTGAAATTCTTCTTTGACTTTACTGCTTCCTAAAATCCCCTGCTCTGGTTACCATCTCAAGTTCCAGGGGCCACAGACATTTTAAAATGCTTTCCATTGTTCATTTGAGGACTCATACTAAATGTAATAGATATTATCCTTTCACTACTTCTTCCTGACTTCCTTCAAGTCTCAAGATTTTTGAATCATTTCTCAAGAGTTCTTTCCTGGGGGCATCTGAGTGGCTCAGTGGATTGAAATTGAAAAGTAGATTGAAAACTAGGCCTAGAAAGGGGAGGTCGTGGGTTCAAATATGGCCTCAGATATTTCCTATTTATGTGACCCTGGGCAAGGCATTTAATTTCTATTGCCTAGCCCTTACCTGTTCTTTTACCTTGGAATCAATACTCAGTATTGATTCTATAAAAGTATGGACTAAAAAAAAAAAGGGCTTATTTGCAATTCTTTGTTTCCCCGTCACTTAGCATAATGCCTGGCACATAATAAGCTCTTAATAAATATATGTTAATTGACTAACTGATGGATACAAATACCTTTACTCTTCTTATATGTTCTTCCTTTTCTTAGGGGTTGGATATGGATAAGGAGAGAATGGTATACCCCACTGGGATTGAGAATCCTTTCCAAGTATGATAATACTTGTATATTCATACCCATTTGTATAGTAAAAGGATAGACTACAGTTTAAATGGAGAACCCCAGAGGATTCTTTCTTTCTGCATTTCCCAATGCCATATCTCTCCTGAGGAAAAAACCCATCTTAACAACCAGCCAAACCTTTCTCTCATATGTTTTAAATATTTCTGGGTTTTGTTTTGCTTTTATATTCCTATAGATGAAAAATACTCAAACCATTTAAAAAATATCATTCTGTTTGTTGTACTCTTATAATCTATAAACACTTCAGTGGCTTCCAAAGAAGCTTTAGAAGCTTTTCTTCTAAACACAACCTTCCCTTAGGTACTTTGTTCTCAGTGCTTGATCTCCTATAATACACTTTGGTTATTGGTGAAATTAAACATTTCTAAAGGAAAAGTATGTGGTTAGAAAGCTCCTACTTAGAACTCCTGCAGTTTCAACAGCATAAATTATTGTGATTTCTTCACTAGGTTGCTCTTACTGTTCTAAATTCTTATAAGCCCATTGTAGTCTTTGCAGGGGGGTGATGGTGGTAACACTTCAGTGGCTCAAGAAAAAATGAGCATACTCTGAAATATGAATATATCTCAAATTTTAAAACTCTCTATGATGTTTTAGAATGAAGGGAATCCATAAGTGAAGGCAGGATAAGAATAGGCCACAGGCTCACAACTGGAAGAGCTTCTCTCTTAACTGCCATTGTGAAAGCCTTTAATACGTACATACCCACTACCTTTGGCTATCTAAGTGCTGCTGCTATTATTTTGTACTCTCTGCTCTCCGTCTTTCTTGGGGATGCAGAAAACATAAGGAGAAATCCTCAGATGCTCAGTGTTGGGGCTCGAAAAATTAGGAAGACAGATGGACATAAGAAAGATGGTTATTAT
This sequence comes from Monodelphis domestica, assembly GCF_027887165.1. NCBI lineage: Eukaryota > Metazoa > Chordata > Mammalia > Didelphimorphia > Didelphidae > Monodelphis > Monodelphis domestica. The sequence goes on along the minus strand of NC_077227.1, from coordinate 660,066,943 downwards.
GTGAACTGGAACAACCTCCAGGAATCCATGCAGAGTGAAAGGAGCAGGACCAGGAGAACATTGTACACAGAGTCTGATACACTATGGCACAATCAAATGTAATGGACTTTTCCATTAGTGGCAATGCAATGATCCAGGACAATTCTGAGGGATTCATGAGAACTATCCACATTCAGAGAAAGAACAGTGGGAGCAGAAACACAGAAAAAAACATATGATTATTCACGAGTTGATGGGGATATGATTGGGGATGTCAACTCTAAATGATCACTCTAGTGCAAATATCAATAATATGGAAATAGGTCTTGATCAATGACACATGTAAACCCAGTGGAATTGCTCGTTGGCTACGGGAGGGGGGTGGGAGGAGAGGAAGGGAAGAACACGAATTGTGTAACCATGGAAAAATATTCTAAATTAATTAAATAAATAAACTCTAAAACAAATAATTCTATCTGAAAAAAAAAGAATGATGTTTATTTCCATAGGGACAGAAATTTCCTAACACCACCCCTAACACACGCACACACTCTTTGTATACGTAATGGGGTCCTGGCCAGTCGAGTTCCGTCTTCAGAGAATGTTTAGCATGCTTCACCTGCTGCCAGACCATATGGAAGAGCCTGGGGAGCCTGCTTCCAGAAAGGCATGATGAGAAAGCGCTCAGCTCTCTGATCTGTAATGTGCAGATGTCTAAAGCTAGAGATGGGATCTACATGATGAGAAGACAGACCCTTGATTGGCTCTAGAGCTCCAGCCAGGGTGGGTTCCAGAGGCCATAAGTAGGTGAAATGACTTTTGGCCTTCCTCTTTCCTGCCTCTCTGTGTCTGCCATAAACCCTCCTCCAGAGGGAGATTGGCCTCAGGCCTTTTTCTTCCCACCAGAGCTGCTGCTGGGCAGCCTGTAAACACCAGACACTGCTGTGGTTTCTGTTTCTTTGGGTTCTGTATTGGAGATACTTGTAAACTCCAAAAGGTTAGAATGGCAAGCGACTGAAGAGCTGGGAACCAGAGTCCCTGCCAGCCAAGATAAGGCAGAGCAAACTTTTTTGAACCAGGAAAGATGGAAGGCGCCTCCAGGAAGCTATGTTGATTCATCTGTGGGTTCTGCCAGTTTTAGAAGTGAAGGGCTAATTTTTTCTAAATACTACTTTAAGTTTGAGCCCATTCTCCCCAGGGACTGAAGTAGGGAGAGTGCCCCCCCCCCCCCACATTGGAGGGAAAATTTTGTACTTCCTACTTCTGCAAAAAACCTTTCCCAGTGCCCCTTAGTAGAGGGCCTTTTCTCATTTGTCAGTAGCTGTTTGCATGTTATCTTTCCAGCTAGACTCCAAGTTAGATATTCATCTCCTTAAGAGCAGGGACTATCTTTGCCCTTTCTTTGTATCCCCAGCGCTTTGCATAGTATCTGGCCCCTAGTGGATCCTTAATAAACACTTGTTGACTTGATTTCCATTTTTTCCTAGTCTTCCCAATAAATATACCTTTGTAAAAGCTCATTGAAATTACTTGGTAAAATGAAACTGGGATAATAATCACTGATGATAAACATTAGAATGGGGTCAGAGCTGCTAACAATGCAGAAGAGATATACAAACCCCTCAGGCATAGCCCCAGAATGAAGAGGGGAAGATGAAGCTGCCTTACTTGTCAAGCTACATGTAAATACATAAAGCATCATAATTTTTACTGAATTCATATAAATTTAATATTTTAATTATTAATTTTTGACTTCTTAGATTTGGACGTAGTCATTGGATTTAATAGATTTTTCTAAAAAAATAACAGCTGCAGCAATGATCCAAGACAATTCTGAAGGACTTATGACAAAGAATGCTGTTCACCTCTAGAAAAAGAATTGTTGGAGTCAGAATGCAGATCAAGGCATATGATTTTTCACTTTAGTTTATTTGGATTTTTATTTTGAGGTTTTGGTTTTATAAGATCATTTACTGACAAAAATGAACAATATGGAAATGTGTTTTGTGTGATAATACATGTATAACTCAGATTGAATTGCTTACCATCTCCTGGAAGGAGAAGGGAAGGGAGGTAGGGAAACAATTTGGATTTTATAACTTCAGAATATTTATATGGAAAATTGTTATTACATGCAATTGGTAAAATAAAATATCTTTACATATAGAAAAAATTACCGAACTGGGAATTTTGCTAACAAATGAATTATTTTTCTTGAGTAGCATCTATGTATATAGGATCATAGACATAATTGGGAGGAGTATTAGATGTCATCTAGTCTAGTGGGGTCAAACTCAAATAGAAAGGTGGTCACTAAACCAGTACCTAAGAACTGCTCCCTGTAGGCCACATATTAAGTTGAAAACCATAGATTACCATTATTACTTTATATTCTCTACTATTGTATTTTTATTTATTTTGTTAAATATCTCCCAATTACATTTAAATCTAGTTTGGTCAGTACTGGGGAGCATTGCCACAGTTTTCTGACCTTGTGTTTAACACCTCTGATTTAGTCCAAACCCCTCCATCTTACAAATTAGGAAACTGAGGTGCAGGGAATTTAAATGGCCACGAGGGTCACACTGGCCTTCCAGCATCTGCCCCTCTTATTGGTCCTCATCCCAAATATTCTACCCCTAGAAAACTTATTTCTTTTCTTTGTTACAATAAATCTTTCACCATCTGGGATGACCTCATATTCTTCTCTACTAAATCTCTGAAATTTAGAAAACTGGAATACCAGCTTACATAGCACACCAAGGTTTAAGAGGTGCTTTCCATATATTATCACATTTGATAAAAACTTTGTGAAGTAGGTCCTATTAGGAATAGAATCACCATTTTATAAATGGAGTAACTGAGGGCCAGAGACTTTAAGTAATTGTCTGGTAGTCACATGCCTAAGGTAAAATTGAACCTGCATCTCTTCTGAACCCCAAGTCTAATGCTCTCCTTACTTTACCACCCACTTTTCAAGAAGTCAGATTTTAAAGCGCATGCACCTATCTCTCATTTTTCAGAAACTGAGACCCAGAAAGATTAAGTACTTGCCTAAGGGTGCATCACTAATTAGTAGCAGAGGCAGAAATAGAACCCAGGTATTCTGACCCCCTGACTGGTGCTTTTTCCACTTCCCCAAGCTAGGTTCTTCCTAACTTGAGACTCCTGTTTTAGAGTCACTCATCTCTGAAGCCTGCCTAAATTCACCCTAGCTACTAAGGCAGCTCCATGCATCCTTCATCCTTCCCGCCTCCCCATTACTTGGTACTTCGGTGTGAGTGTGGTCAGTTATGCTGATATATTTCTGCATTGTGATTGTGAATGTTTGTATTTGTGCTTCATTCACTAAGCAGTTATTACTAGCCACTATACATCTAGCCCTTTTCTGGGCTCTACGGAGTATAAAAACAAGTTCCTGCTCTCAAAAGGGTTGCAAAACCCTTGGGGTGAGCAAGATCTTCATGGGACAAACAACTGGATCACAAAGCCAGATATAGTGACAGTTTATAACTAAGGTAATAAACTAGGCAAGATCAAACTTCAGAGGGGCAGCTGGTGGTACAAAGAATAGAGCACTGGGCTAGGAGGCAGGGAGAACTGAGTTCAAATCCCACCTCTAACACTTACCAACTGTTACCCTGGGCAAAGCACTTAATCTCTGTCTCAGTTTCCTCAACTAAAAGATTGAGATCACAATAGCACTTCCCTGCCAGGTTTGTTGTGAAGATCAAAGGCAATAATATTTGTAACGCACTTGGCATATGTGGTTCCTGGCACACAGTAAGTACTATTTCTACTAATACCACTACTAACACTAATTACATGGAAATCAGAGCATTTAGAATAGTCAGACATAAAGGGAAAGTGAGGCATGTTTTGGTATCATCTTCATATAATAATTCATCAGAAACTACCAAAAGGGGGGGGGCAGCTGAGTAGCTCAGTGGATTGAGAGTTAGCCCTAGAGACGGGAGGTCCTAGGTTCAAATCTGGCCTCAGACAAGATGGAAGGTAAGGGTTTTATTTAAAAAAAAAAAAAAAAGAAAAAGAAAGAAAAAAGAAACTACCAAAAGGGGCTATACTTCTAGACTATCACCAAGTAAGAATTTTCTCATGAAATCCTGGGACTTACTCGGGAAAATAGGGCTGTAGAGGAATATTGGTTTTACGAGTTTGGATTTATGTGTGTTTACATACGTATATGTTATTTGTGATTGGAGAAGATGAGCACAGAATTTAGGGAGTCTAATACCATCCTTCATCAGGCTTTGATTTGCATCTATTGTGATACTCTAGTTTGACATTAACTCCTAAAAGTACTATACATGTGTGAGTAAATAGCCAAATTCTTTTTTTCCAGCTGACTTAGGAATAATTGTATCAATTTATACTCTTAAAATGAAGTTTATCCAGTTTGGTTTGTGATTGATATTTAGTTAGAGCCAAAGTACGTTGGTCATGGGATTTTAGAACTAAAAAACCTTATAAATCATCTAAGTCTGATCCCTTAATTTTACAGATGAGGAAACTGAAGTCTCAAGTAATGAAGTGGCCTGTCTAAGGCCATAGAGAGAGAGTAAGTACCAGTGTACTTTCTGCACTGACTGTAATGATTTTAAGGTCGTATTCTGGATTCACATGTCAATATCAAGACTAGGATAAGTTTTCATTGCATATGGCTATGTCTCCTGTTGGATTTTGAATATCTTAGGGTTTTGTAAAATAGTTAGAAAAGTAGGTTTCTGGAAGTAAAATCTTTACTGATTCTAACTTTTTAATGGTTAACTTTCTAAATGGTTAGTGTGTTATCCCACCTGGAGAGAAATAGATCTCGTGACCTCCTAATGATTTTTCCAGCCTTAGGATTCTAAAATACTTCAGGTAGATACTAATTTTTTTTTTTTTTGGTGTTTTCATGGATGCAGAACTTTACAGCAGTAAGTACTGGCTATGAAATCTGAAATGCTTTTTGTAAAAGGATTAAAATTGAATAAGTCTCTGATAGGTATTTGGAGAATCATTAATATATAGATCCTAGGGCATCTCTCCAGCCTCTGACCCCCACCTGACACTCAGCTCTCACTTGTGGCTCCTACTAGCTGCTAGCATGCGGCAGCGGCCACATCCTGGGCAACGGCTTCGACAGGCCGGCTAAACCTTGTGAGGGTAGCCATCGGGTCGTCGACCCCTGGTGAACCAGGGCTTTGCTCACCCAGCATGTGAAGACTGCTTCGGCTGAACAGACAGAAGAAACCAATAAGAAGGTTCAATGGCTGAGAGGGCGATGCAGCAAAGCACTGTGGAGTGCTTAGGGCTTTTGGAGCACAAAAGACAACTCGGCCATCCAATGCAGCTGAGGAAGTCTCCAGGCGTAACGACTTTTCGTGCCACTGGACTCAGGCTTCTAATGCCGAGAGAGTGGGACTGTCTCTGTGCATCGACTTTTCCACTTAAATCTTCATGAACAAGTGTCTTTGTACACAAAAACACACAAAGATAATAGTCATCCTCGGTTACCAAGAGACTACTACTACTACTAATATATAGATCTCTAGTAGTACATTTCTCTACAAGGGACCAATTTTAGATAATTCTCCAAATTGAAAATACAAAATATGAGAGTTTGGGGCTAGTTTTGAGAATAGTACATTGATATTGCTCATGTGTGCAATGACCTAATATAGAAATGTTATCATGCAAATTGAATGAATATTAATGTAAATTATGATTTCCATCTCTGACTCATATCTCTCAATTGAATCTATTCTGAAAGAGCAGACACTTTAAGGTTTAAAAGGGAACCAGGATTCTCATCAGAAGAAAAACAGCCATTCTGACATGCTTTATGATTCACATGAACATCAGATCCTAAGAAGTTATGCATTCAGTTTCAGCATTTATTAAAGAGAAAAAATTGTTGAGAGAACAAATCAAATGTTGCATATAATAATAGAAGCCAAGCTCAGCAGCCTAGCCTTCTAACGTTAATAGAGTGTTTGCTTACCCTTGTGTGGTAAAAGCAGGTTTTCTTTAGGAAAACAAAACAAAAAAATCAAGTAATATTTCTATAGAAAGCCATTTGGATTTCATTCTGAAATTATATGCATAATCTTTATTTATTGAAGCTTGCTTATATTAAACATGAAGACCTTTCAATATAAATACATCTGAAAATGATGATAAATTAGTTTTAAATTCAGTACCAGTATGTTATAAATATTTTCATGCAATAACTCAAACCAATTTATGTCAATTGTGTTATACCAATTTCCTAAATTCAACCCATGACCCCATATTATTACATAAAAGTAATTCATATTATCTAATGATGGCAAGAAAAATGAATGTTACTAGTTCTAGTTTTTCAGTTTCCAGTGATCTTATTTAGTATAACATGGGCGATACTTACCATCCAGAAGCATATAATTTTAACAAATTCTAGCTATACATTGTTTTTCCCCAAAATATTAATATAGTAGAATTTGACCCTGAGTAAGTGTTACAGATAATAACTTTAAAAGATAACAAAGAATTCCTAGGATCCAAAACTAGACATATGTTGGCTATTGAGCTGTTTCTGAATTTCACTGAACAGTGATGGATATAAATGCCTTTTCTCTCAAAATCACTTTCAATATAAGCTAATCAGAAGATGAAAGTGAAGGGGAGAGGACTGAATTTCCTTCCTGCTGGACATCTCATTTTTAATAAAGCCATCATAAGACCAGCCACAAATCAGGTCAGTTAGCAAGAGATTCTGCTCAGAGAAGACAAAGAAAAACAGTGTGTAACCTATTCAGAGGGAGGATGAACATCCAAGGTCAACTCTCTATTGCCTGGTTCTCACTAATCCCCTGTCATTTGCTAGATGCTTATTTTCTCTAGCAAATTAAAACCAAAAATGCTACCTCTCATTGATGAATAGATTGAAATCGTTGTGCTCTTCTAAAGTTATGAAGTTTGCAGAAGTCATATGGAAACATGGATTCCCACTGAAAACTTACTTTGAAATATTTTGTTAATTGGCAGAAGCTATGGAGGCATTAACAGTGGGAGAAGCAATTAGAGAATGTTCCTCCTATAGTACAAGCAAATCTGTTTTATCTCTCTCAATCTTATTTTCCTTCTTTGGAGAGGATGAGGAGGATTGAGTCTTAATTTCTTTCTGTCTCATGGTGGCAGCCTGAGAATAAGAGCAATTTATCCAGGTGAAATTTCTGGGTTTTCTCTGTTCCAATCATTCACACAATTCAATAGATATTTAGTAAGTTCATATTATTTATTCCAGGGTTGGGAACTGGACAAAAATGAAGGAGTCTTTTTCCTTAAAGAGCTCAAATTTGACTAAAGATTTTCCATTCTACAGGTATTTATCACAAACAAAACTTTAAAAATATTTGCCATCTCTTACGATGAATATAGTAATGTTTTTGCATTATTGCCCTCAACTGCAATTGAACCTACCAGGACATTCATTATAACTTCTCTTTCCTGCTCCCGGTTTAAATCCTGCTCATTCTCTGAATTTTTTTTCTGTGAAAATACAACATTTGGGACAGGCTTAGATTCAATCATCCAGAATAACACAGGGCAAGAGATAAAGCTCATTAGAGGACAAGTTCCCAGCATTCACACACTGGCATTTGAGGTCCTGGGCTTAAAGGTTGTGGGTGGCAGAATCTCGCTGCACACCTGCTTGGTATTCTCTTTTTCTGGAGGCCAGCATCTCAGGGGAAGTCAGTTGACCTCCTTTGGGAGTTGCCCATACTCACATCTTCTTGTTCCTTCCTGTAGACGGAAGCTATAGCAAAGGCCCAAGTCTCCTTATTTGACACTCTCAGTTGGGGGCCATTGTGGAAAACCGTTGAATATGCTGGGGAAGTCCTCGGAGCCTGGGTTTCCCTCAGGGAGGGTCACACCATCCTTTGCCCTTGCTGCCATCCAAGTAAAGAGTAATCGGCACCCAGCAGGTGAGGAGAGGCCTGGTCTAGAAGAACTGCTGCCCTTATCCCACTCAGTACATTTTAAGTCATGCTCTAGAGAAAGACATTGATAGCAAAGGGTACAAGAGTGAGATAGGTAAAAAAAAAAGAATGAATGGATCTCATTACCTTTGGGAGACCAGGTTTTTGAAATCTTCCCGCTGCCCACCCTTTCCATACTTCTACCTCACAGGCGCATTATCAGAGACAGATCCACAAAGAGGCCTCTTATTTAATCTATTAATTTCTAGCAGGTAGACTTTCCATCTTTGTGAAGAAGAGTGCTGTGTCATTTTTCTAACTTTTTCCTGCATTAGCCCTTTCTTAAAATATTATTACAAGATAATACATTTAAAGTGGGAAAAGATGATAAATGTCATCTCCTTGAACCTTCTCGTTTTGTAGGAAACTAAGGCCCACAGAGAGCATGTTGCTAGGAGTCCTGATCCCCAATGGTCTGGAAATAGGGGGTATAGAAAGATGAGTAACTACCAGGTTCTGAATCCCAGAAGCATATTAAATATGTACTGTGTGTCTAAGGCAGTACCTCCAGGTAGGCCATAGGGATATAGCTGCATTTCCCAAGGCCTTTACTAAAGGAAGCTCCTGTTTAATGCAAGATTGGACAGAAAATAAACCCCAAAGGGGTAGCTAGGTGGCTCAATGGATGGAGAACCAGGCCTAGAGATAGATGGGCAAGTCCTGGATTCAAAGCTGGCCTAAGAAATGTCCTACTTGTATGACCCTGGGCAAGTCACATAACCCTTATTTTCTATCCCTTATTTCTCTTCTGCCCTGGAACCAAGCCCCAGTATTTATTCTAAGACAGAAGGCAAGGGTTTAAGCCAAAAAAATAAAGTCTAGTAGGTGACTCTTTAAGCTGAAATGTCCAATTTTATTGACTTGCCATAGCAAAAGTGCCTACTATATGCCAGGCACTGTGCTAAACACTGGGGGCAAAATTAAGAAAAAGGCAGTATTTGCTCTCAAGAAGGTTAACATCTAATGGGGGAAGACCAAAGATAGGCCTATGTTGCCTATTGAGCTGTTACTGAATTTCACTGAACAGTGATGGATAGAAATGCCTTTTCTCTCAAAATCCCTCTCAATATAAGCTAATTAGAAGATGAAAGCTAAACACTGGGGACAAAATTAAGAAAAAGACAATACTTGCTCTCAAGGAGGTTATCATCTAATGGGGGGAAGACAAAAGGAGTTTGGGAGGCATCTTGTTCCTGTTCTGTGGAATAGAAACCAGCTAGAACCGCAGCTAGAGAGTGGGGGAAGCTGGAAGTCTAATGTCTTTCCTTCCTAAAGGAAGACTTTGGAGAGAGTTTGGTACCCTACCTTCCTGGCCTCCAATAAGAGGGAGATGAGGCTGAGGTAGGCGGTGCCCCCGTTTGAGTCAGCTGCCTGTCCACTTATCCTAGGAGGAAGGTTCTGTGGAGCTGAAGTCAGACAGGATGGAAGATGCAGCATGGAGTCGGCCCAAGCTTGAACTCTTAGGTTATAGGAGTAGCATCCAAATATATTTTTGTGAGTAGGTGGCCATGGCACCGAGCCTATAAGAATCTGGCATCCCGTATTCCTCGGTCATTGGTTTCCTGGGCTCCTCTAGCAACCTGAATTCAGAACTTTGAATTTAAGCATCACAGTACTAGTGAGGGTAGGGTCACTGCTGTTCCAGGGGTGATCCTGACTGCTGAGCACACAGAAGGGTGTTGTCCCAAAACAGGACTTGTCACAATGCTTTCCCCATGCTTTCTGCTTTCAGTCTTCCAATTATAGTATAGTAGTAGTCGCTCGGTAACCGAGAATGACAATTGTCTTTGTGCGTTTTCATATTTGGTGTATAGATGAGTGTGCACAAAGACACTTGTGCATGAAGGAGATTTAAGTGGAAAAGTCAATGCACAGAGACAGTCCCACTCTCTCGTCGTTGGAGGCCTGGGTCCAGTGGCACGAAAAGTCGTTACACCTGGAGACTTCCTCAGCTGCATTGGATGGCCGTGTTGTCCTTTGTGCTCCAACATGCCCTGAGCACTCCACAGTGCTTTGCTGTGTCGCCCTCTCAGCCGTTGATTCTTGTTGGTTTTTTCTGTCTGTTCGGCTGAAGCAGTCTTCACATGCTGGGTGAGCAAAGCCCTGCTTCACCAGGGGTCGATGACCTGATGGCTACCCTCACAGGGTTTAGCCGGCCTGTCAAAGCCGTTGCCCGGGGTGTGGCCGCTGCTGCATGCTAGCAGCTACTAGGAGCCACAAGTGAGAGCTGGGTGTCAGGTGAGGGTCAGAGGCTGGAGAGCTGCCCTAGGAGGGCACGACAAGCCCTCCATACCAGAGATACTACCCCTCCCTGAGCACCCCATACACCCCAATCTTCCAATTATGGTCCTACTAAATTGTAGATTATTCTGTGAAGATGCTCATCATTGCCCGTTTGTGTTCAGCCCTTAAGTGGACTCTCATTTGGATCAGTCAGAAGACTGGCTCTGGCCTTCAGAATGGCACCTGAGGAGGGATGGGGGGTAGCATGCCTCCTCTCTCAGGACATCCCATCAGTCAGCTACCCACCAACCCTCTGATCTGGAGTCTGGCTAAGCTGGAGCAGTAAGGGCAAGGCCTTAAGACGTTCATGACTTCCTCATAAAGGCAACTTGCCTCATCTGCGTGGGCACAGGCAGGCTTCCTTCATATGCCATCCCTGATAACTTCCCCCCTTTACAGATGGGGGAAAACCTAGCCCCAAGAATAAAATCATGGCGGTGTGCCATTGGCCTCTTTATTTCAGAAATGGTTCATCTAAGGCTCTAAGAAGTCCAGTGGCTGGCTCAAGATCAAATAGCTACTTGGTGAGAAGAGAGTCCGTTCCCTCTTCTCACTCTAGCTAGTGAGGCTAAGAGGACTCTCTTCCACTAAAGGACCAGGGCCTGGGAATGGAGTCAAGGCGGGACCCCAGGCTCAGAGGAACTGGGGAGTATTAGAGTACCGGGCAGTGGGTCTGAGGAGACATAGCCTCTGAGGAGGCACCAGGGCAGCGTGACATCAGGAAGGCTCCCTTTGAGCTAGGCTGTTGAACCTTCTGGAGTTATACCAAAGGACAGAGTGGGCCCCAGATCCTGAAGCAGGAATGAATTCACAGGAGGGTTAAGGGCTCCTCACTTTCAGGGTCAGAGGATCTGAGAGCAGGGAACCCACCGAATAATTACCCTTAGAGGACGTATAGGATTTCTGTCCTGGGAACGATGAAATCATAACCTTTCACAGGTCAGGGGCAACATGACAGGGCACAATTCAGTCCAGCTGATCTTATCTTATTTTAAAATGAAGAAACTGACATCCAGAAATTTTAAATGGCCTGTCTAAGACCACAAGATAGAAGAAATTGAATTGAAATCCAGGTCCTCTGACAGCACAATATGATTAAAATAACAACAACACTAGATTTGGAGTGAGAGGAACTGGGGTCTGATTCCTACCCAAACCACCTTAAGTAAATTATTTAGCTTTTTCTGGGACTTACTTTTTCACTTGTAAAATTGTTAGACTAAATGATCTCTAAAGCCTTCTCTGATTCAAAGATGCTATGACTAGATTGAGTATTGCTTTGTATTTGTTTAATGCTTTATGGCTTACAAAGCACTTTTACATATATTATTTGATTTGATCCTATAAAGTAAATGCTGTTTCCTCTCTCTCTTCCTCTTTTTTTTTTAACAGATGAGGCAACAGATGTTGAGAAAGGTAAAGTTACTTGCCATGGATCTAGTAAGTTACTGTGGTAGGATTAGAACTCAGATCTTCCTGAGGCGAAATGCAAGCCTCTATCACCTGTATCACATTCATTATCAGCATATGAGATCCAGAGCTGAAAACCAGGATATAGATCTAGATTTGGAATCTCTTGGCAAACATTTAAAGTCTTATTAATTTTTAAAACTACTAATTAAGTCAACCTTTACAAGAGAATATGGAGTATTTGGTTTTTTCCTGTCATCGGTAGATTCACAATATTTAACATGGTTCCTTCATTTGTTTAAATGTGAGATTGGTTCTCTTCTCCTGCCCCTCTTGGTTTTAAAAGTGAAGCACAGTCTGCTTTAATCTGCATTCAGAGTCCATCCTTCTTTCTCTGGAGGTGGAGAGCATTTTTCATCCTAAGCCCTTTGGGACTGCCATGGGTCACTGCATCGCTGATAACAGCTGAGTCATTCACAGTTGTTCATCATACAGTATTGCTGTGGCTGTGTATAATGCTCTCGGGGTTTGGCCACTTCACTTTGCATCACTTCATGTAGATCTTTCCTGGTTTTTCTGAAATCATCCTGCTCATCAGTTCTCTACCTTTGGTAGACTTTCCACTATCTTAGCAGGCTGAGAAGTTTCTTTTTTGGCAAGGAAGTCATAGAACTGACTCCATTATTTTTCTATCCTTCTCCTTTGCCTGGCTTTCAAGGCTGCCCATGGACTTTAGAGAAAGAGGTGCTGAACTTGGCACCAAAAGACCTGGATTCCAATTCTGCCTCTCAGTTGAATGACTTTCAGCAAATCTGTTCAATCCCACTATGCTTCAGTTTCTTCATCTATCAAATGGAGCCCCAAGCCTTAAGACTGCCACTTCTCTGGGTGGCAATAAGGACCAGTGAGGTATAGGACACTTCAAAGCATTCAGCTTTATAAAAATGAAAGCCAATATGATTTTCCAAGTTTCTGTCTCACTCCCACAAAACCTATTTCCTTTGTTCTAGTCAGGTAGACTAGACTCTTCACTATCCTGAAAATAAGACATGCTCAATTCCAACTCTGGGCCTTTGTTCTCCTCCCGCTTGAAATGCCCTCATTTCCTTTTCTAAATTCTATTTTTCCTTCCAAGCCCAGCTCAAGTTCCAGTTTCTCTATCATACCTTCTCTGAGGACTCTAGTCCTCCTCCACTGATCCCTCTCTCCCTCAAACCTCAGTTCTACATGGTTTGGGGACTTACCTCTTGTTATTTTATGAATGTTTTGTATTAAAATTCACACAGGGCAAAGATATTTTTCTTATATTTCTGTGTCAGTCAGAGCTCTTGCTGAGCACAAAAATTTTATTGAACCCAATAGGATAAGTAATTGTTGGTATCTTTTCCACCTTTTCTGCAAATATGCTTCTTGAGAAGCTGAGAATTTTTTAAAATAAAAATTCTATGGAACAATTAGCTTAGGAAATCACAGAACTTAAGAGTTAGAAAAGCCTTTGAAGATCTATTGGGGCCTTCAGAATTTCAAGATCCCCAGAAAACATCAGAAAAAAAAAACTGTTAACTGCAAAATAAATAGTTCCCAGTTTCCCAGCAACACAGGAACTGTTTAAGTTGTTTAAGTGGTGCATTTCCCCCAAGGGGGGAGGGGGGTAAGGCAACTGACAGATGGTATCTCCTTAGCAGTTTATGGACACTTGCTTTCTCGCCATTGCCTTTTATTGTATTCTTTTGAAGATCAGAGCCTCATGAACAATTACCCCAGGAGGTTTATCCTTATAGATACATGTTTCTTTTCTTTTTCTTTAATACTTGCCTTCTGTCTTAGAATCAATACTAAGTATGGGTTCCAAGGCAGAAGAGCAGAAAGGGCTAGGCAATGGGGGGTGGGGGTGGGAATTAAGTGACTTGCCTAGGGTCACCCAGGTAGGAAGTATCTGAAGCCAGATCTGAATCCAGTTCTTCCATCTCCAGGCTTGGTATTCTATCCTTCGAGCCACCTAGATAGATATATGTTTCTCCTGCAAATGTAGAAGTAAAACTTCATGAAGCACTTGAAGTTTTAAATACCACTGATGATAATGGACAGATATTCTTGGAATTAATCTGTTATATTAATGTTACACATAATATAGAACACATTTTGTTTATATATTTGTCCTTTATTTTTTAATTTGTCCTTTAAATGTATAAATATTTTATACTAAGAATATGAAAATTTAGGTACATGTGTATTATTTATTTTGTATAAAATGTTTTCTATAATATATGATATCATATTAATATATAACACCGATTTAGGGCCATCACCACCATCCCCATGGGATAAGCCCCAAGCCTTTCAGGGGCTGCCTGGGCAGTAATTAAACCTATGTCAATAATGACCGTCCCCAGTCAGAATAACTACAATCCAACCACAGTTCTTTAACCTACTGTTAGTTCCTTAACGTAGTACCTTGGGACACATCACTTAACTTACTTTATCTGTAAAATGGAGATAAAACATGATGTGAAGGTAGTACAGCCTGACTAGCTACACTTACTAATCCTGCCGGGCTATCACAGAATTTCATCATTTAGCGTTTGCCTGCCCTAGCAGATTCATAGTACGGATAGATATTTTTAAAATTATAAATTATATATACATATATATAAATTATATACATATACAAATAATATAGATAAATTTTAAAATAGTTACCACATTCAGACAATGAACCCGTGTTCTGTTCAGAACTATCACGAACAATCTTGGGGCAGCTAGAGGACACGGTAGATTGAGTGAAGGTCTGAAATCTGGCCTCAGATACTGACTCGCCAGGCCACTGCACCCTGCATGCCTCAGTTTCCTGATCTGTAAAATGAAATGGAGAAGGAAATGGCAAACCACTACAGTGTCTTTGCCAAGAAAACCTCAAATAGGGTCACAAAGAGTCGGGTATGACTGAAATGTCTGAACTAGCAATTGAGTTGCCTAGGACGACTCAACTGAGGTAGGGTGCCTCGGGACACCACTTCGCGGGTGATGGGGGACTAGAGGTCTGGGGAGAGCGACTCCCATGGATACCGTTCCCTTCCCCCCCCCCAAACTTGGAGCTGCTGCCCCAGAAGCCATCAGCACGGGAGGGAAAGTCACGTGGGGGAGGTAGCGGCTGGGAACATCCCGTTTTAATGAAGTATCCCTACTTACTAAATTCTGTTATTTTTATACTGTAGGCATGGAGTTCTGTCATTGTCCTGCCCCGGCCTCCTTGGACAAATCTCTAGTCCCCTCAGCCTAGCGACCGTCTACGTTTGGTGCTTAACCATGAAGATCCTATTAGGTGAGACTCCATTAGGAGATTTGAGGAAGTGATAGAAGGGCTAACTTCAGAGACCCGGAAGTGCATTGTGGTTCTGATATGGTGATTTACGCATGACGTCACTTCTCTCAGCATTAGTTTTCACATCTTTAATGTGGAGGAAAGGATACTTCTATTTGATGTGCAGGGTTGTTATAAAGTAATGATTCTACACCGTCTTAAGGCAATGCATAAATGTCAGCTATTATTGCTATTGCATGTATTTGGCAGGAAGACAATTCTGTATTGTGTTTTTTCATCCTTTTAAAAAAACAGATTATTGGGGGCATCTGGGTGGCTCAGTGGATGGAGAGCCAGGCCTAGAGATGGAAGGTCCTGGGTTCAAATGTGGCCTCAGACACTTCCCAGCTATGTGACCCTGGGCAAGTCACTTGACCCCCATTGCCTAGCCCTTACCACTCTTCTGCCTTGGAACCAATACCCAGTATTGACTCTAAGACAGAAGGTAAGGGTTTAAAAAAAAAGGAAAAAAAAGTAGATTATTTCAGTTAAGGGTTATTATAGAAGATTCAAGCAAGCCATGTCACCTCAAAAAAATATTCATAACCAGCAAGGGGACAACAAGTTGGCAGAATGTGGAACAGATTTATGAGTATTTTTATAACAATATCAACAGAGATATTTTAGACTCAATACTCTATGTGCTATAAAAAGGACATAGAGATGTCACTTAAGGAGAAATTAAGAAAGTAGATTTTGGACCAGAAAAAGTAGACATAGAAGCAGCTACGTGGTACCATGGAGAGCCCCAAATTTGGAGTTAGGGAATATGAGTATGAATCCTGTCTTTGCCACTTACTACCTGTGTGAACTTGGGGAAGTCACTTAATTTGTGTGTGTGTGTGACTTAGTTACTTCATCTGTAAAAGGAGAGGGTTGGGTTCAGTTATCTCTAAGGCCCCTTCCAGCTCTAAATCTATGATCATATTCACTTTAAAAGTCCATTTTATCCATGTAAATTAGCAAAGACTAAAAAGACAAGTCCATTAGTGTTGGAGAAGACAAGCATGCTGTGGTAATAGGACTTGTTAGTGGAGCTATGAAATGTTCTCATGGTTCTGGATTTTAATGTGGAATTATGTTTTTTTAAACCCTTACCTTCTGTCTTGGAATCAATTGGTTCCAAGGCAGAAGAGTGGTAAGGGCTAGGCAATGGGGGTTAAGTGACTTGCCCAGGGTCACACAGCTGGGAAGTGTCTGAGGCCAGACTTGAACCCGAGACTTCCCATCTCTGGGCTTGGCTCTCAATCCACTGAGCTACCCAGCTGCCCCCTACCTTAATATGGAATTATGCAAGAAAAGTAACTAAGCTGTTCATATTCTTTGATCCAGCAATTCCAATAATGGGATACTTGTATGCATACATACATATATGTATACACATACATGTATGTGTGCACACACAGGAAGTCAAAAATAAAAAACAAAGGTCTAAGATATACCAAAATATTTGAAATGGTACTCTATGTTAGCAAAGAACCAGGAAACAATTGAGGACTCATAAATTCGGGAATGGGAAAAAACTGTGATATGTAGATTTTATACTATATAGTAAGAAGGAGTGAATATGAGAAATTCAGATAAATGTGGGGCAATCTGAATAAACTAATATCAAGTGAAATGATCAGAAAAGAAGAACATAGCTACGATAATTAAAATCATATCACTAAAGGAAGTTGAATTCTGAATAATGGAAACATTGGTAAAAGCCCTGGAGAAGAGATGAAAGAATGAATAAATGAAGCATTTATGAAAAACTCAGATTGTGCAAAGCACTGTACTAAGTGCTGAAAATACAAAGAGGAAAGAAAGACAAGTCCAGCTCTCGAGGAGCTCCGATGGAAAGGTTCCATGGTCCTTAGGGGAAAGCGACATTTGTTCCAATGTGAATACATTAGGGTTGAAAAGCTTTTAATGAATATTTTTATATATGTTGGATCTTTGTTTCTAACTTGGTAGAATCAAGTATTTTGTTGCTATTTTTTATCAGTAAACACAATGGCATTTTCTGTTCTCTCTACCTTTCAATCAACTGTGTATAAAAATATGGCAAATTGTAGAAAATTCTCCATCATCTCCCACCTACCTGGCATGGGGGAAGAGGGGATGGTATGGTTCATTATTTCTTCTTCAGGGCCCTCATTGTGGCAACTGTGTGGTTTAGTGGATAACGTGCTAGACTTGGGTCAGGAATTCCTGAATTTGAATCTTGTCTCAGACGCTGACTTGTATAATTCTGGGCAAATCACCTAACTTTTCAGCCTCACTTTCCTCATCTGTAAAGTGGGGATAATAACGACATCTATAACAGAGTTGTTATAAGAATCAAAAGACATATATGTAATATGCTTTGCAGGCCTAAATGTGTTATATAAATATTATTATGTTATTTTTTCTATTACTCAGAGTTGGTAACCTAAAAGGTATCCTCTGCTAATAATGAGTTGCTCATGTAAAATAATACAAAATTATTTGACTAATGAAATGATAGCAATAATTCTCTTCAGTGATCTCTGATTGTCATTGCTAAGAGAGATATAAAACTAGGTATGTGTGCATGCCAAAGACATTTTGTGAAGATTAAATTTAACACTCCCCTGATTATAACAATGAAAATACTTCATTCTCCCCTGATTATGAAGATTAAATGTGACCCCTGTCTATTTTTAGAACACAGTACTTAAAAGTTAAACATGAAGATCTGCCCATTTAGATCTAATCGCCAAAAGTGCAACTATCCCACTTCATGATTAAGTGGGAGGTCTGTGACCCACATGTGTAATAGCAGATGACGAATCAGAATCGACTGACAGCCCCTTGGGCAATCCTAAAACAAAGCATCAACTGTGATTGGTAGACATAAAATTAGGGGAAGACACAGGAAGTGATGCAAAAGAAGCGTCTTGAAAAGGAGCTGTCACTTCCTGTGAGAATTCACTTCTTCTTGCTGTTGAGTTGAGGCTGGTGAAGAGGGGAAGAAGGATCTGCTAACTGGACTGACACGTGGTGAGTGAAAAAGCTGACTCTTAACTGCTGGCTTTTCTCTGAAGAGTCTGGCCTCAGGAAAGACCTGTCCTCTTGAGAGACAACTTCCCAGGTCCTTGGCTTTGCCAAGGCTGGCTGAAACTAATTTTCCCCGTCCAGAGGGGCCAGAAGTAAATTACTTAGTGCTTAGGCTAGATATCTTACCCTATCCTCTCTCTGATTTTCTTCTTCATTCTTTCTGTATTTTATAAATAAATGTCTTTGGAATTATTTAAATGTCTGGCGACCACTCTTAAATATTCAAGTCTAACCCTTTAAAAATTAAACCCCTCTTTCCCCCCTTACATATTCACTTCATCATGGAGGATGTCCTGCACATTATCCAAACAAAAGTACTCTCCATGGACTGTGAAATTCCCTGAGTATTTCTATTTATATATGATATTATTCTTTTTAAAAACTTTTATCTTCTATCTTAGAATTGATATTAAGTATTGATTCCAAGGCAGAAGAACAGTAAGGTCTAGGCAACTGTGATTACATGACTTACCCAGGGTCACATAGCTATGAAGGAAGTATCTGAGGTCAAATTTGAACCCAGGACCTTCCATTTCTAGACCTGGCTCTTTATCTACTGAGCAACTTAGCTGATGATATTATTCGATCATATTAAAACAAGGAGCATAAAATATTATGAAGAGGATCTATAATTAATCAAAAGAGATTAATAACCCATAAAGGAAAAATTAAATGAATGAAAAGTTCCTATTTCTCAGATGGTGGTATGTCACTCAGTTTTCACATCTGTTGTATTTGCACAGTTTGTATTCCTCATGCACGGATGGAATGTTTACTTAATGCAGCATGCCTGTGTCAACATGGAATCTAGAAACTCCAAACTTGTAGCCTAGTAAGATCTGATGAACCCCAAGTTTTAGGACTAACTGCTAAGCTGGAGACTCCAAAGTCAAGTGACTCTTTAGTGTAGTAGGCAACACGTCAGTCTTATAAGTGGAATGTCCTGTGTTCGATCCTCGAAAGGGGGATGTGGTACAATGGGAGAACCTTCTCAGGCAAAAAGACACTTTTTTTCCTCAGCTTTTGCTTAGCCCCACTTAACTGGGATTGTTTTTCACCTGAGGGTCCATTATTCAGTCTGAAACTGCGAGCCTGAGATTCCCTTCAGGGTGGATTCTCGGGGGAACAGGAAACCAGGACAAGCTTTGGGGTCTCCAGTTTATCAGCTAGTCCTAAAACTTGGGGTTCATCAGATCTTACTAGGCTACAAGTTTGGGGTTTCTAGATGCCATGTTGACACCTGCGTGGAGTTGACTAGAGAGCATGAGAGAGAAGTGTTGCTCTTCTTGCTTTTGGCTTTGAAAGAGGACGCACTTGGCTCTCTTCAGGGAGAGACTCCTTGAGAAAGAGAAAAGATTTGGGGAGGCAGCCCACATGTATAGGAGCTGTTAACTTTGCATGTCTGGATTTCCAACTTATCTCCCTAGACACCCCAGAGAGGTATTCTCTGTCTTTCTCAGTAGAACTAAGAGATCTTGTTCCCTTACTTAAGAGGGCTTACTCTCTGTGTTGTCTAGTATATCTAACCTGTATAACTTCTCTGATCTGGGTTTGCTATCTGTTTGGTAAATGCATTTATTTGTTATTTACGATTTGCAATGATAGAAAGCAGTTAGGTGACTCAGTGCATAGAGAACTGGTCCTGGCATTAGGAAGACCTGAGTTTGAATGCAGCCTTGGACATTAGCAGGATAACCCTGGGCAAGTCACTTAACCTCTGTTTGCTTTAATCCACCGGAAAAGGAAATGGCCAACCCCAACAGCATTTTCGCCAGGAAAATTCCTTGGAGATAATATGGTCCTCCGGGTCATGAAGAATCAGATGCGACTGAGCAACACCAACACATTTGCACTGCTCTTTTGCATAACTAACATTTGATGGTAAGGGAGGCAAGCCTTTGGACATACACTGGATATACTGCCTTTAAATTAGGAACAAAAGTATTTCCCTGTAGACTAAATATATTTAAGGGGACAGATAGATAGATATAATTATGGTATGGTACCCTCCTCTCTGAGCAAAGCAGAGGAGCTACTGGCCTGGCCCTAATCTTCTCTTGTCCTCCAGACCAGACTCAAAGTCCACCTTAAAGAGAGAAGAGCAAGATTCCAGGGATAACTGTTACACCTGACTTCAAGCTTATGTAAATGGCCTAACTGGGGCAGCACATATACCCTACAGGTAGGAAGTTTGAATGGCCAGTCCAGGGGACTTAGTGTATCAGTAGCTCTCTCTTGCATTGAGACAATGAGTATGTTCCAAACTGAATTGGAGGAAAAGAGTGGGAGTGAATTGCACAGTGTGTCTACCTCCAGCTGCTTCCTGGCAGAAAAATACAATTTTCTGAACATCGATCCAACCCAAGTGTTTATTAAGTACTCATATGGAAGGCACTGTGTGAGGCTCCATGAATACAAAGACAAACAGAAAAATAGCCACTATCCTCAAGATTACATTTTACTGGAGGGGGTGGAGTTGTTAAACAGATAAATATATAATTTTTAATTTGAGAAAGGAGAGAAAATATCAACTAGAATGATCAGGAAAGGTCTCAGGTAGGAAGTGACACATCGGTTGAGTCTCTAAGGAAGCCAGGAATTTTAAAGGGAACAGTGAAGAGAGGGGGAAATCCAGACGGGAGAGAACAATCGGTCTGGGGCAGAAAGGTGGGGAACGGAAGGCCTCTTCTACCCTGACATTATAGCGGCAGAATCTTGAAGGCTCACTAGTTCAGTTATGAGAGATGACCACCACCCCAATGATGAGATAAAATACATTTTGTTGGCATCCAGTGAACAAATTGTTAAACTCCTGCTTCCTGCCCACCAGATGGCCATTGAATGGAGCTAAGTCTAGGTTAGATAGGACTTAACAGCCTTCCATCCCTCCATTTCTAGGGGCTAAGGGTTAGGAAGTTGGTGTTGAGAATGTTTGCCATTGAATGAAATTTTCCTGATATTTCCTAAATTTCAACTTTAAGTAGTTTTTTCTTACCACTATGATATTGTATGTAATTAATATTGGCTTGTCTAGGGAGAATGACTGAAAACAAATGGACAGGTCATCTGCTCCATGGGTACCCATGAAACATGGAAAGATCTAGAGAAAGGTCTCCAAAAAGTTGGGTAGTCCTCTGTGGACTATCTTTCTATGAAAGAGAGCGAGGACAAGAATTTTAGAGGCTGAGTCGTAGAACTATATAACCTGTATCAATGGAGACAATACCTATTCAATGAGATCATGGCCCCAAGAAGCATCCAAGTGTACTTTAATCCACATGCTAAAGTTACTTCCTTATTTTTCCTCCCCAGAATTCTGGGACATTTGAGGTCTATCAAAAGAGCTATCATAATACCCAATGAAATTGCCCGTTGGCTGCAGGGAAGGGTGGGGGAAAGGAGGGAGGGAAATAATATAACTCTTGTAACCAAGGACTAATGGTCTAAATTGACTAAATAAATTAATTTTAAAAAAAAGAAAAAAGAACTATCAAAGGGGCAGCTGGGTGGCCCAGTAGATAGAGAGCCAGACCTACAGGCAGGAAGACCTGGCTTCAAATTTGACCTCAGATATTTCCTAGGTGGGTGACCCTGGTAGGTCACTCAGCTAGGCCCTAGCCCTTATTCTTCTGCCTTGGAATCAATACACAGTAACTATTCTAAGACAGAAGGTAAAGTTTTTTTAAAAAATTATTTTTACTTAAAAAACATTACTTTCCATCTTAGAATCAATACAGAGAATTGATTCCAATGCAGAAATGCTGTAAAGGCTGGGTGATGGGGGTTAAGCTGATGGAGTTAATGTTAATTGGGTCTCATCCAAAGAATTGATTGATGACGCAAACTGACCCCATTCTGAGTAAGTGAGCTTTATTATAAGAGATTATAGTAACAGTAGTGTGGATAGAAGGTAAGTAATTAAGGTCAGGTAAGAAGATAAGGAGGTGGAGTAAGTAAAGGAGAGAGTGAGAGAATAAAAGGTAAGGTTTAAGGGAGTAAGGAAGGTCTGGAGGGTTCTCAGGAATGCTTTTTATCTAGATTTGTTGCTAAGAAAGGGTCATTTGTTTGGGTAGTTGTTGCCCTGAGTCTCCAGGGAACCGATGTCACTTTACCCATGGTCCTCTCTGTTTGCCCACTGCTGGGGGAGGGGAAGCAAACCCCAATGCAAATGAGATGCTAATGATTTGTTAAACGCCCTGGGGTAATTTTAGGTCACTTTTTTTTTGCTCCTTTCTACTCAGACTCTAAAGGCGGGGAGTTTGGAAATTGAGCAATGTTTGAACCTACTCCTGTGTGACTGGGAAACGGAACCACCTGCACCTGCTGACCAGAGACCCCAATCAATGACCTAGGTTATGTCTAGTGATCCATGTGAGGAGTTTCCTCATAATTGTGCCTCTAAGCAACCCATATCTCTTCTCTGAAAGGTGACCCCACTCTGATTGCCTAGTTATTGTTTCCTCGTTCTTTTGATTGTGTACAGCTACTTGGCAGGTTTTGTGGGACAGGCCAGCCCACATCAGAGTGACTTGCCCAGAGTCACACAGCTAGGAAGCGTAAGAAAATATATGATCACTCTTTGGTTTTGACCCTAATGCATTCATCATTTCCTTCTTTTCCTTAATTTGACTTGATAACTACAAATATTTATTTTAAAAACTTTTTTTTTAAACTCTTACCTTCCATCTTGGGATCAATACTGTGTATTGGTTCCAAGGCAGAAGAGTGGTAAGGGCTAGGCATTGGAGGTTAAGTGACTTGCCCAGGGTCACACAGCTGAGAAATATCTGAGGTCAGATTTGAACCCAGGACCTCCCATCTCTAGGCTTGGCTCTCAACCCACTGAGCCATCCAGCTGCCCCCTCAAAAACATTTTTAAACAATCAATTGATCCAACTGGCATTTACCTAGGCTGAAGTCAGTAGAATGTTACTTAATTTTTGACTCAAGCAAGCAATCATTGAAATTTTGACCGAATGAGTGAGGTCTGCTTTCAAGACTTTGGGGCTATGATTATAACTGGATTGCTGAGTCTTGCCTAGGTTGTCATTTTTTTTTTTGTATGAAGGCTATATAGAGTCAGGACTGAGATTTTTAGCTGGCTGATTTTCTTTCATTATTTTAAAATGTCCTTTGC
The DNA here is from genome assembly GCF_027887165.1 of Monodelphis domestica. NCBI lineage: Eukaryota > Metazoa > Chordata > Mammalia > Didelphimorphia > Didelphidae > Monodelphis > Monodelphis domestica. The sequence goes on along the minus strand of NC_077227.1, from coordinate 660,043,683 downwards.
TTTATCTGAAGCATATGAGGGTCTGGCACCTAGCTGCTAGGGTTAACATCTGGGAACAGTTCATTAGTTTGGGAGTTCAGCATTCTACAGTACATCCTCTGTGCTGGGAGTGCTTTGGAGCTAGCATAGATGCTTAAAACATATAACAGAAAAACCATGATGGGAATGGGCATTATTTGCTCTGAGATTTTGCCGTTCGTTTATTTTGCACATTGGTAACACTGAGGGGTTCTGGAAACGAGGCTTTTTGCATTTCTCAGTCAGCTAATTCTCCCATTCTACCTCTAAATCTTACCCCTGAGTACAATTCCAGGGATTACAATACCGGTGCTATTAGACTATGTTACTGTTGGGCTTTTTGCTCCAATCTTGGTTATGGTATCCTGTCTATCGTGGCAGCACTGTGATTTTATGCACATTTCAGGGTGTGATGAACTTCAATTTTGTTTCTTCCTTCATATTTTTTACATGTCAGCAACACTTTCTAGTTTAGGATGCCTTTGGGGACACGAATCCTGCTTCAGTGAATATGTGACAAACAGGTAATTTGCCACAAAAATTGCTATAAAGAATTAGAGGACTAAGGTTCTTAGTTCCAGCAAGTAAGGAGGGCAAGGAGAATTTTGTGGTGATCCACAAAGAGTATGTGATTGCCTTTCTGTCAGTGATGAGTATAAAAGATGTGTGCCCAATCACTGTCCTGGGACCTCATTGCCACCTGCTCATGAGATCTTTGCTCTGGCATTCGTGATGGGCTCATGTAGACATGAGGCAAAATTCCTCGCTGTCACTCAAGGACGAAGCCTTCATTCTCTGACATTGAAGACAGCACCGTATACAATCCCACTAACACCATATTTGAAGGTGATTGACTGGATCATGCCAAGTCATATAACTTGGATTTTAAAAGGAGAGCACAGATAGAGAAAATAGAGAGAATCAAAGCTGAGTGATGCAATTAGGAGAGGCTACCAGAGACACACACCCACACCCACCAAGACTTGGTTCCCTAGAGGGGAAGTCTATGTATCTGGGCGGTCACTTCAGGGATCCACATGACCCTAGGAGAGGTAGGGACCATGTGGCTCCAGAGATGGCAGTGATGAAACGAGGAAGAGCTCCTCAGCCAAGCTTGGAACCGAAACCCTTGATAAAGCTTGTTGATTGATTAATGAAAGGCAAGTGAGTGAAACCAACAGCAAAAGAATGACTAAGGAAGAGGGATGGAGGCATTCTTGAACCTGAATAACCCTGAGTTCCTGCCTGGAGTCTCCTAGAATGAAAAGGGAGATTTATTGGATGATACCAACTTCCTGGAATAAGTGTAGGAGTTAAGAGAATCAGTCATGAATCAGAGTTGAGCAACATCAAGAAATGGGGCCATATGGAGGGATAAACCTAGACATGTTCTTATTAATACCATGAGGCTCTCCAGATCTTGGGTAGGGAAGGGGTTCACTTTTTAGTGACTCTAAGTTTTTTCCCTTTTGGGGGGGAGTAGAGTGGAGGAGACTTGGAATAGTACTATAAGTTTGGGGGATTGTAGAGGTATTTGGAAAGGTGGAGCTTATCAGAAAAGGATTGATTGTATTTAAGTCATTTCAATTTTATATGCCTTGTGTCTAATTAAATAAGCCTGTCCTATATTCAATATATTGTTAGCATTGGTGTTTATTTAGCACCTACCTTGACATGTACTAAATTATAGTTTTTTTTCCAGGAGAAACTCTAGATGGGGCACAAGATTCTCTCTCCCCAAAACACACACAGATACATATATGCAAATATAAAATACATATTATACATAGATATACTTTTATACCCATGTATATATAAATATATACACTTGGGTATATGTCCATGTGTATATGTGTTAATATAGATGTACACATTTTTTTTTGCCTCTTGAGTAAGAGAAAGTGATAGCCCCAAGACTGAACTTAGTCTGCATAAATTTAGAGCTGTGGTTTGGGGCCCTAGATTACCCAAATAATAGTTACATATGCACAAGGTACAAGTTGGTCTGCTACAACAGGAGAAGGCAAAAGAACTAGAAAACTGCTTCTTCATTGACCAAATTATCAGGAAAAATGAGCAATTCTTGAACAAATGTAAGAAATATTAAAAAAAACAACAACCCTAAAGCAGCAGATTAACATGAGGCTCAGACAGAGAAAAAGAAGGACCACTGAACCTTTGAAGCTATGTAATATGCTCCACAGGTGCTACAAGGAGGCAAGGCATCCAATAGTGGTCAGGGGGAAAAAAATGAAAAGTAGAATTGATATCTCCCTGCTGAAGAAATATCATCAATCATGTGTTGACCCAAGATAAATAGCAGAAAAGTCTACTATATTTCTGGTTCATATACCAGGGACAAGAGAGAGAGCCTCTTGAGACTTATAAAACCTGAAGCTAATTACCCATTTTTATTGATTAATTTTTACTTGACCTGTGATTTTATTGGTATAGGCATATCCATAGGTATATCCTTTCCATCCCCACCCTACCCAATCTCTATTATTTTAAGTAGGAGAAGAAGGAACATTCAAGCCTAGGAACATAAAAATCTATGCACATATTTGAGATAGAGCGCACATACACTGGGAACATTAATTGGCAGGGCAATGACTACTCACTCTTGCAGTACTGTTTCCCATTTGGAGGACTATTCTCTCTGCTATGCTGTCCTCTTCTAGTCTTCTGCTATGCCATTCTCTGCTATCACCTGCTGGTTTTCTTTTGAGCTATTCCTTACTTTTATTGGCTGATTTTTCACTAACTTACTGTTGCCATGCAGCCTCTTCTCCAAAAAAGTCTTAAATCCTTTAGACCATAGTTGCAAGGGCTATTTTAGTTCTTTTGTGAGTCAGCTTAATCTACCCAGCCAGCAAAAGTCCTAGGCTTAGATTAATTAGTTCTGTCTTTTGACCTGTTTTTTCTTTCTCCTAGATGTCTCTACCTTAACTCATTCTTCTATTTGAGTTGGGATGAATACATTCCTTTTAATGCTAATCATGCCCTTGGTTGTTAGCCTGAGTCTTGCAAATCACTCCAAGAAATTTGCTTAGTAAGAATAAAGAAGCATCAAAATAGTTGTTTCATAAAAGGAATAATCAATTTAAGAAATTCAGAAAAACAAGATGCATGAGATAGATAAAAGGATAAAAACTGGATAATACCAATCAAAAACAATATACATGGCTAATGTAACAATATAATAAAAGCAACATGGAAAAGGAACAAAATTGTGGTTAAAAATCATAAATAGAAAGATATGTCCCTTTTTTTGTTAATAATCTTTCAAGTTTCCCACTCCTCTCCCCTTGGGGAGCATACTTTGCAAAGAGATTTGTTTCTGTACTTGTTAGGAAGTATTTTATATCAAAACAAAATGAATCTCTAATTTTTTTAATGTTTATAAGCTATTGAAGAATGTTTCCTAGTTGTGAACTCAAACCTAGTAAAATACATGGGAGCTGACACAAGCATCCTGCTTAACAAACCAAAATGGTTACAGCCAGTAGGGTAAGAGTAGAGACAGATGGCCAATATCTTTTAGCCCAAGGGGGAGTTTGTCCTTTTAGTTCAGCCAATGAGAGGGAATTAGAGTTGGGCTGTTCAGGGGATATAACATCTTCACTCTTACAGAGACCTATGCTGAGAGCTGAAAACAAGTCTTGGATGCCTAGATTGATGGTCCTAAGGCCATAACATCTGATGCCAATCTGAGGTTGTGGGCAAAAAAGGCACCATAATGACAAGATCAAGGCTAGCTACTAAAATCTGGTTTGGGAAATTTTTGTTTGAGAAGAGAATGAGGATGGGGCAAGGGCAAGAAAGAATGAGAGCTTTGGGTAGGGGAAGGACTCTCTGTCCTAGAAGCAAAGGAAAGAAGCCCAAGGCGAGAAGATAATTTTGCTATGAACATCATGAGTCTGTTACTTCTTCTGAATTCACACTACCACATTTATAGTATGGGCTGTTAGGACCACCTACCAAAATTGTTATGATAGCCTCTGAAAGAGATTTTCCCATCTGCCCCATTTTTTAATCCAACCAAACCTCTTCATACCTCAACAAAAAATTAAAGGAAACAATATTCAAGAGGAAAGATAGCAATAAAACCTATGGCCTCAGATGTCTAGATACAAAAAAGTACTAAGTGTGGGCAATAAAATCATAGTCTGTAATATTAAAAAATGAATTCCACCTTCTAGGCATCACAGGGAGATGCTAGGAAAATGTGACTAATGCCTGTGTAGCATACCCTTACTCTACCATGTGGCAGTGGTAAAATAAACATACAAAAGGAACAGAATAAGTTAAAAAAAAGTTGCATTTGCTCTGTATATTAAGGTGAAGTCCATGAATTATAAAGGGAAAGTATAAAGGAGGATGTTAGAAGGAGATTCAAGAAAGAGTGACTCAAGATGGTAGTATGCCTTGGCTAATAAACCCAGAGCCTGGCCGTTATCCCTCTCCCTTCAGCCTCTTGCTGGACTGGCACAATTAGAATTAAGTTATCTACTTTCTTCCTCTTCATTCTTCACTCCTTATGTGGTCATTTAGAAAATACTCTTGCCCTACTTGTCCTATAGATACCAGCTCTTATTGACATCACATTGGCTCTTTCTTTCTTAAAAGATATATGCTTGAGCCTTCAGGGGCTCTGAGCCTTCTATTGCAGTGGGGATACCTCCTCACTATCAATGGGGTACCACCAAAGTGGGAACCACCCACTATCAATCAGTAACATTAAGTGTCTGCTACAGGCAGGCACTGTGCTAAGTTCTAGGGATACAAAACAAGGCAAAAGACAGTCTCTGTCTTCAAAGGTCTTCTAATCTAAGGGCAGAGACAATGTGCAAACAAATATATACACAGAGAGCTCCATAGAGGATAAATAGGAAATAATTAACAAAGAAAGCACTGTAATTAAGAGGGGTTGGGGCAACTTATACGGTGGGATTTTAGTTGGGACTGAAAGGAAGCCAGGGAACTCAGTGGTCAGAGTGAGGAAGGAGAGTGCTCTGGCCAAGAGCCAAATGGAGTGTTATTGGTTGAAGAGTACATGTTGGGGAATAAAATGTAAGAAGACTATAAAGGCAAGAAGGGCTTTGAATGCCAAACAGAATTTTGTATTTGCTTCTGGAAGCAATAGGAAGCCACTGGAGTTTATTGAGTGTGTGTGAGAGGATGAGGCGGCATGAACAGACCTACGTTTTAGGAAAACTATTTTAGTGGCCAAATGGAGGAGTGGGGAGAGACTTGAGGCATACAAACGCACCATCCTGTGGGCCATTCGTGGTTGGCATGGGGGCCACCGATCAAGACCCCTGTTTCTTCCTCCCCTTGGGTGTAGCAATAAAGCGTGTTAAAGCTATCTCTGTGTGTCTGTTCTATTCATTTGAATTCTCCTGTACCCTAGAGAGAAACAAATTCAAGGTTTCATGGAAATATGCTGTAGATCATCTGGACTATAGGAAGAAGCTAAGGAAGAGTTTGGAAAACAAAACACAAATTGGCACAGAGGCATGTGGTAGTGAAGAATTCAACTACCTGGACATCTGCAGTTTTCTTTCTGCCAGAAGCAGTGAATCTGGTAAATTCTTATTTTGAATGAATGACAATTTCATTTCTGAAGAGGCAGAGGAAGAGATCAAAGGAACTGCTATTTGGGAGTTGATTCTGACTAGCAAGGAGACGCTTTTCTAAATGGTTTGTCTTTGAATCACCTGCATCTAGCACAGGGTTAGGCATTTAATGAAATCTTATTGGTTGATTAACTATGATAATATGGGCATTGGGGGAGTAAACCACTCCTAAGTCAGCATTTGTGATAAAGAAAAGGAAAGCTAAGTATGGTCTGATGCATATCCTTGATTTTAGGGGAGTCATTTCCAAAGGACAGGTGAGGTCCAATTGTTTAAGATTATCTGGTAGAGGGGGCAGCTGGGTGACTCAGTGGATTGAGATCCAGGCCTAGAGACAGGAGCTCCTGAGTTCAAATCTGGACTTAGATACTTCCTGGCTGTGTGACCCTGGGCAAGTCATTTAACCCCCATTGCCTAGCCCTTACCACTCTTCTGCCTTAGAACCAATACACAGTATTGATTCTAAGACAGAAGGTAAGGGTTAAAAAAAAAAAAGTATCTGGTAGAATTAGATCCAAGAGGAAGGGGAAGTCTTCAATAATTAAATTTGGAAGGGTAGAGGCACAAATGATTTAAATGAAGACTACTCTTGGGGCTTGTATTCTTTTGATATATTGCATATCCATTTGAGTTCTCCTTTGCACTTTCAGAAAGAGGATATAAGGGACCTATATAGAGAATTATGTGTATCCACAGAGAATCCATTTACTAACATAGACTTTATTTTATTTTATTTTTAAAACTGTCACTTTCCACCATAGAATCAATACTGTGTATGGGTTCCAAGACAGACGGATGGTAAGGGTTAGGCAATGGGGGTCAAGTGATTTGCCCAGGGTCACACAGCTGGGAAGTGTCTGAGGCCTGATGTGAACCCAGGACCTCCCATCTCTAGGTCTGGCTCTCAATCCACTGAGCTACCCAGCTGCCCCCTAACACAGACTTTTAAGACAAATAAAAAATACAAGTAACAGAGGATTAATGCAAAATAGTGGTATGGTCCAAAACTGATGCTGGACATAAATGCAAAGGACAACAAAAAAGATAGAGCTATGTTGAGTATAAAAGATCAAAGAGAAGACAGGGCTGCTTCTGGGCAGTACTAATAGATGATGGAAAGAAGTCAGAACTATTAGGGGATAGAAAAAGCAATAAGGAAAACTGCTATTCCAGATCTGATTCTGAGTAGCAAGGAGAAATTCTTTGCTAAATTCTTTATCTTTACATCTCCAGTGACTAGGCACAGTGTCTGGTACTTAATACAAGCTTGTTAATTGATTGTAACATGGGCCTTGGGGTTGTAATAACCCCAACTTAGCATTTGCACTGCTAAGATTAAATTCTAATTTTGCTTCTGTTTTTCCCTTAAGATGAAAAGCCAGGGAAGTACAGGGGGAAAAAATAGTTAGCAGGGAGTTGAAATGGTACGATGAAAAGACAACTAGCTGTCCTCAATAAAGTCCAGTCATTGGGACTGGATAAAACAGATTCCAGAGTATTGAAAGAACTGGCAGATGCGATTGGTAAGCCGCTAACAGCCATTTCTGAAAGATGAGAAGATAAGACAAATAGCCATTCTCCAATGGATAAATCATTTGGTCAAAAGATATAAACAAAGAGTTTCATTTCAAAAGAAAAATTGCAAAGTATTCACAGCCACATAAAAGAATGCTTCAAATTACTAAAAAGAAAGATACAGATCAAAATAGCACTGAGGTTTTACCTGTTCCCAATCTGCAAATTGGCAAAAATGACCAAAAAATGGCAACAGTTGATATTGATGGGGTTATGGAAGGATAAGTACATTATAGATAGAAATGTGAAATGGTACAACCGTTTTGGAAAGCAGTTTAGAACGATGCAAATAAAGTGACTAAAATGTCCATACCCTTTGAACCAGAGAAGCTATTTCTGGACTTATATCCCCAAGGAAATTATTAATAAGAAGCAAGACCTCATATACTCAAAAATATTTGTAACAGCGTTTGGGGGATAGCAAAGAATTAGAAACAAAGCAGATTATCATTAATTAGGGAATGACTAAACAAATTATAATATTTGAATATAATGGAATATTACTGTACTTTAAGAAATGATGTGTATGTGTGCGTGTGAATACAGAGAAGCATCGGAGAACTACATGGACTGATGCAGAGTGAAGTAAGCAGAGTCAAGAAAATATACATATTAACTTCAACAGTGCAAATGGAAAGAATGACATGCCAAAAAAAATTAAATATTACAAAATTATAAAGATCAAGCAGGCTTTGAATGAAGCAACATGAGAAGATTCCTTTGTGGAGGTGGGAAGTCCATAGGTGTTACACGTTGTGCACATTTTCTGACTTTTTCAATATATTGATCAATAATGCTGTCTTTTTTTTTCTCTCCAAAAAAATTACTATTTGTCATTTGTCATGGCTTTCAGGGTGGGGATGGGATTCCTAGGGTTGACTCTGATGATGTAAGAAGCAGAAAATATGAAGAAAAACTCATTTTAAAAGGTCAACAATAAAATTAGGAGAATGGAAGAAGTAATATAGATAAAGAAAAGGGGAAATTCTCCAATTGAAAAAAAAAAAAGCAAGTTTGTAAAGTCTGCAAACCATAGAACAGTGAATTTAATTTAAGTTCCTGGAAAAAATTCTAGAACATGTTAATAAAATAATGGATTGTATGCATGTAGAAATGAAATCAGTGATCACTAAAAGCCAACATGGCTTCATCAAGAATAAGCCATATCAGACTTCTCTTTTCTTTTCTCTTTTTTTTTCCTTGACCTATAATTTAGGATAATGCTATAGATTTAGTGTACCTGGATTTCAAAGGAGCATTTGGTAAAGTCATGCTATTCTTATGGACAAAATAGAGAAATGTGAGCAAATCATAGTATAGATCATTCAGATTTGATTGTACATTTAGACCAATCTTGGTCCAAGTCAGCTTAGATTTTACTCTTAGTAAAGTCCCCTCCCCATAGTCTCTGGCCCTGGGATAAATGACTTAAAAAAAAATAATCAATTGCTGAATAAAGATATATACATATATATATATATAACTTGCTTATAAAATTAATTTACAGATACAGTAAAGATGGAAGAGGAGGAGGAGGGAGAGAGATAACAAACAAAAAGAGCACTGAGTCAGAGGCAAGACCCCAAAAGATCTTTTTTTTAAAACCCTTCCCTTCCATCTTAGAATTAATGGTGCATGTTAGGGGGCAACTGGGTGGCTCAGTGGATTGAGAGCCAGGCCCAGAGATGGGAGGTCGTAGGTTCAAATGTGGCCTCAGACACTTCCCAGCTGTGTGACCTTGGGCAAGTCACTTACACCCATTGCCTAGCCCTTACCACTCTTCTGCCTTAGAACCAATACCCAGTATTGATTCTAAGATGGAAGGTAAGGGTTTAAAAAAAAATAGTGCATATTAGTTCCAAGGCAGAAGAATGGTAAAGGGTAGGCAGTGAGGGTAAAGTGATTTGCCCAGGAGCACACAGCTAGGAAGTGTCTAAGGCCAGTTTTGAACCCAGGACTTCCTGTCTCTTGACTTGACTCTTAATCCACTGAGATACTTAGCTGCCCTTCCCTCCAAAAGATCTTGAGAGTCAAGATCAGGGATTCTTAACCTGGGATCTATAAACTTTTTCTAATTGATTTATTTTGTAATCTTATGCATATTATTTTATTTAAGAAAGGGTTCATCACATTGCCTGCAGGGATCCATGACACCAGAAAGGCTAAGAATCCTTGGATTAGAACAATAAGTCACATATAATAAGATAAAACACAAGAATGATAAATATAAAGCCTTGTAGGACTTAAACTTCAGTTAAAAAAAACAACAACAACTATCCAAGTACAATATGTGGATGTTATATAGAAATAACAATTCATGCAAAAAAAATCTTTGAGCTTGATATGAGTCAACACAATATTATGGCAACCAAAAAATAATAATGAATGAGATATCTGAGGCTGCATTAAGAGTGGCAGAGTGTTCAGAACAAGAGAGAGCTCTGCAGCTCACTGCCCCGGTCAGAACGCATCTAGAATATTGTGTTCAGTTTCAGTGCTCCATTTCAGGAAGAACATTGACAAGCCAGAAGTCAGAGAATGGGGAAGAGGGTAGGTAGAGCTACAGACCATACCAAAGGAGGACGTTTCACTTAGTAGAGTTGGGGTAGGATAGAGAGTGAGATCCAATTGTAATCTTTGAGGATGGGAAGGATAGAGAAACTAGACCCATTCTGTTTCCCCTGAAAGAAGAGAAGTAGAAACAAGAGCTGGAAGCTTCAGAGCAGCACATTTTGGCTTGATATAAAGGAAAATCTACTTAATAATTAGAGTTAGCCCAAAAGGAGAATGGTCTGTTTGAGGGAACAGGGTGTGTCTTTTCACTTGAAGATTTCAAATGATCTTTTGTCACAGATGTCTTAAGAGGGGATTCCTGCTCAAGTAGGATTGTTCAAGATGACCTCGAAGGTCCTTTCTAACTTTCCACAAAAATGAAGAATTATAATTTTGTTAAATGATGATAAATGTGGGGTCAATTTCCCAGTGAATCGATCCATCTTCCTCTTAGTTAGGGATTGAGTTGAACTGTAAATCTAACTCTAAATTAAGCTAATACTATACTTATTTCCTCTGATTTCACAGAAAAGTAGTCATAAATCTTCCTTTGGGGTTTTTGCCATCTCTTGTTTGGTTTTGAAGCCAATAAGATCAAGGACAACCTTGAAGTTAAAAAGAGAATACAGAATTCTCCATATTTTAGGAGATGAGGTCTCCTTGACCTCTTTAAAAGAGGCAAATTAAGTCTGATTTTTCCTTCCTAGTGGCTTTTCTTTATTCTTTATGTGTAGAATGATTTCTCATTTGTGACTTATTTATAAATTAAAGAATGTGGTACAGTAGGAAAAGTACATGTCCCAGGAGTCAGAAGACCTGGGTTCCAGTCCTAGATCCTTGACTATCTGTGTGGCAAGTGCCCAAGTTGCTTCATCTCTCCAAGCCTCACTTTCCTTTCCTGCAAAGTGAGGAAATTGGATTAAATGGTCTCTGAGATCCTTTCCAGCTCTAAAATTCTATGATGTTTAGAGGCTTCATAGATAGAATATAATTCATCAGACCTAGTGCAATTGTACCCTTTGTGATGAGAACAAAACCTTTCCCTGTCAGAATTGGAAGAAAATGTTCCCAGATCAGAAGTTTGGCTGGACCCTTCCTAAAGCCTAAAATCCATTTTCTGAAATTGCCTTCTTTTCCCTTCAGAAGCCCAGTCAGCCCCATTGCTCCATTAGCTCTATGAAATGAGAAAGCTTTTTAGAATAGACTTGAAAAAAAAAAAAGACACTATATAGGAACGGCTGAGAAAGATGCCTGTACTAACCACAGGGAATGTCAAATTTTCTGTCCTACCTTCTTATAATCTTTTTTTTTTTATTACGTGAAAAGGCTATTTTTCTAGTCAATCTTTAAGCACTTATTATGCCCATAATGAGGGGCTATTCTGTAATAGGGAGTAGAAGGTTAGTGTTGGCATAAGAAGACCTGGGCTTAAATCCCCCTAGAATCCCACCTCAACATTGCTTAACTGTGTGCCTTTGGGCAAGGCACACTCTGAGTCTTGAGTCATAACGGGAGCTCCCAAACAAATGAAATCTCACACTCTTGACATGAATAATATGCACAGTCCTATCGGTTATTCATTTTCTTAGTTTCCCATAACCACATTTTCTCTGATTCTGAAAACCAAGATTTCATGTCATTAAGACTCCGAGACCTTTTTCTTTGGTTTTCTTTTTTTAAAAAAGGAGATAATATTTTTAAAAGGAAAGGATAATTGTTTACCCAAGTTAGGAGTGACCAATTAGCAGCCTGAAGACCACACAAGCATTTCTCCAGAACTTTAAATGTCGTCTTTGATGTAAGCACAGATTTTAAAAATTGTATTGATCTTGTTATGAAAAGTATTGTTATTTCAGATGATTTTACAATGGCAACTAGAGTTGTTTGAAGAAGTTACTTGAGGTTCAGAGGCTAATTGTCATACAGCTAGGAATAGAGAAAAATACTTTCAATAAACAAAATGTTATAATTTCAAAAAATGTGTGGCTCCCCATTTATAGTTGATGGACTCTCATTACTATCCTAAGTCAGGTCACTTTTACTCTAAAGGAATTGGGGGTGTGTGTGTGAAGGGAGGCAGGATTGGAGGTAGTAAATGAAGAATACAGGAGATAGGCGCAATGATTTATTTTTAGGCTATGTCAGCACATACAGTCAGTCTACAGTTAAAAACCAAAACCAAATAAACTAGCACCCAAATAGTTTTTTTTTTAAACCCTTACCTTCCATCTTGGAATCAATACTGGGTATTGGTTCTAAGGCAGAAGAGTGGTAAGGGCTAGGCAATGGGGGTCAAGTGACTTGCCCAGGGTCACACAGCTGGGAAGTGTCTGAGGCCACATTTGAACCTACAACCTCCCATCTCTAGGCCTGGCTCTCCATCCACTGAGCTACCCAGCTGCCCCCCTCAAATAGTTATTTTTAATACATCCAAGTTGTTTGAAGGAACCCAGTCATCTATCCCAACCTGGACCCCAACAAATCCACCCCTTGTACAACATCCCCAGTAAGTAGTCAGGTTCAGTTTAGAGTTAGGGTTAGGGTTAGCTTCCATTTGAAGATCTCTGGTATTAGGGAACGACCTTACTCTAAGCATCTCATTTCATATCTATCCATACTTAATTGTTTGGACAAAAATAATATGGGGTATTGGATAGAGAGCTGGCCTTAGAGTCAGGAATGGTTTAAGGGGTTCATAAGGGGTCAAGGCCAGCCTCTGACTTGCCACCTGGAGTGACCATGTTCAAGTAACTTGATCAGAGAAAGTTCTCTAAGGCAATAAATTATAGATAAATTACTGATCTGCTTTAATAGAAGGAATTCTCTATACTGATAAAGATACAAGTCTGGATCAAAAAATATTCTAGGAAATGTTATTTATTTATAAAAAGCTTTCTTCCTTCTTCTCCAAAAAGTCAGATTATTTGTGTAAACCTAAACTGAATGGCAGTAGAGAGATGAAAGTGGGCAGAGGGATCATTTATCCTAGTGGATGTGATGCCTCTATAGGAAAATCAAGTCGAATACTTTGAATTTAGATATTTCAGTCTATTAATGGGCTTCAAAAGGCAACTTTGTTTTCCTAAAATATATCTAGTGAAAAAGAGAGTGGATTAAAAATCAAAATAGTTTCACTTTTCAGGTTAGAATTTACCAAAGCTGGGAATAAGTCTGTATGGCTTTCATCTGTAGCCAGGAGGGTAATAAGTCTGTTGGTTGTGTTAACAAAACACCACACCTCACAGCTGAATTTGCCTGGCTGTTGAACTGCCAGGAAAGCATATCTGGGTTTCTCAAAGTTCTACCCCTAACTCTACGGGCCCCTCGTCCTGAGACTGTGGCTCCAAAATGCATTAAAAAATGCAACCCAAACAGCATATGAAAGGAGCCTGTAGACCCCGCTGCTATGACCATGAAGAGAAAGACAATGCACAGGGGAGGGAAATGTGCTTAGGAGAGCCAATGGATGATCCACAGACAGACACACAGCATGTCCCCTCTGGTATGGCAACAGAACATTTGAATTGAAAAAAAAAAGGTAAGAGTAGCATGCAAATTATAACAAAATTCATGGTGGAACAGGAATATGGATGCAGCTAAGCGAGGCTTCCAGTGATAGCTCCAGCGTTTATCCAAAGGGATTCCGATGACCTTGGACATTCCTAGATTTAGGATTGATATCCTTTCTTACAGCAATTCACAAGGAGACTTCTCCAGTGAATGTCTATGTAAGGATTTCTCCTAGAATGAAAAAGAATGAGGTAAAGAAGCCCCATGCTTTGACCAGTCATGGGCCAGAAACAGTTGGTAGAAGAAACGAGAGGATAATCGTTAGAGCAAAATAAGTACATGGTAAGAAACTAGTTTTCCTGAAAACCAAGGAGGGAATAGGTGTATGTTTCCTGTATCTGGAATTAAATTATAGATCATAGTTTAGAGGAAGTGAATAGATAACATATTAAATTCATCCAGTATTTATGGAGTGCCTCCTACATTCTTGGTGTTGTGGGACATACACAAAAAGTACAATCCTGTCTTGTGTTTAAACACATTGCCCTTTGTGTTTTTTTTCAAGCTCATTGGCTCCTCCCAACTAGCTTGTAAAGCTATCATCACCCCCCCTGTTTAACTCGGAGAGAAACTGAGATCTTGAAAGGCTAAGCAACTGATCCCAGGTCCCACAGCAAGCACTGAAGAAGAGCTAGGACCAGGTCTCCCTGCTCTTGGTTTGGGACCCTTTCTCCCATATCATACTGTCTCTCTCTGCCCTTGAGGAGGGATGCCACAGAGCATCTGGAGAAACAGGGAGGATTCTGGGAGAATCAGCAAGGATAATCAGAGCCTAGATGATGCCTGCCCTCTCAAGCGGCTTGTGCTCTGCTTGGCTCCATGATTGGAAGGAGTCCTTTTTTTTTAATTGAAATTTTTTATTTAATTAATTTAGAAGATTTTTCCATGGTTCCATGATTCATGTTCTTTCCCCACCTCCTTCTCTACACCTTGTCATTGATCAAGACCTATTTCCATATTATTACTATTTGCACCAGGGTGATCGCTTAGAGTCTACATCCCCAATCATATCCCCATCAATCCATGTGATCAAGCAGTTGCTTTTCCTCGGTGTTTTTACTCCCACAGTTTGTCCTCTGCTTGTGGATAGTGTTTTTTCTCCTAGATCCCTGCAGATTGTTCAGGGACACTGCATTGACACTAATGGAGAAGTCCATTACCTTCGATTGTACCACAGTGTATCAGTCTCTGTGTACAATGTTTTCCTGGTTCTGCTCCTCTCGCTCTGCATCACTTCCTGGAGGTTGTTCCAGTCTCCATGGAATTCCTCCACTTTATTATTCCTTTGAGCACAATAGTATTCCATCACCAACATATACCACAATTTGTTCAGCCATTCCCCAATTGAAGGGCATCCCCTCATTTTCTAATTTTTGGCCACCACAAAGAGTGCAGCTATGAATATTCTTGTACAAGTCTTTTTCCTTATTATCTCTTTGGGGTACAGACCCAGCAGTGCTATAGCTGGATCAAAGGGCAGACACTCTTTTATCGCCCTTTGGGCATAGTTCCAAATTGCCTTCCAGAATGGTTGGATCAATTCACAACTCCACCAGCAGTGCATTAATGTCCCAACTTTGCCACATCCCCTCCAACATTCATTGCTCTCCTTTGCTGTCATATTAGCCAATCTGCTAGGTGTGAGGTGATACATCTCTCTGATTATAAGAGATTTAGAACATTTCTTCATGTGCCTATTAATAGTTTTGATTTCTTTGGCTGAGAACTGCCTGTTCATGTCCCTTGCCCATTTATCAATTGGAGAATGGCTTGATTTTTTTTGTACAATTGATTTAACTCTTTGTAAATTTGAGTAATTAAACCTTTGTCAGAGGTTTTTATGAAGATTGTTTCCCAATTTGTTGCTTCCCTTCTGATTTTGGTTACATTGGTTTTGTTTGTACAAAAGCTTTTTAATTTGATGTAATCAAAAGTGATATCACATTTTTAAACTAGAGGAGGAGAAAGAGGGATGGGTCTGGCAAGCCTGTCATATTATATTTACTTTGATGAACGATGCCTCCCAGAAGCCTGTGTAGGAGCTCAGCAGCTTTCATTGGACTCAGTTAAAACAGATGGTAGAAACTTGGGGGATGGTGGCCAACCAAGAAAAAGTTGGGGGAGATCACTTATTCGTGAAAGACTTAGCAAATCGTGACATTATTATAATATAATACTATTTTACTGTGTTTTAAGAAATAATAAATGTGAAAAATTCAGGAATTTCAAGGATATTTGTATATGGGGGAAAGGAAATAGCATTCATGAAGCACCAACTATGTGCTAAGTTTTACAAATCTTGTCCTCATTTGATTATCACAACAACCCTGTGCTGTTATTATTGTGACTGTTTTAAAGGGGCTTGTTATCTCTTTTTTACAACTGGGGAAGTTGAGGTAAAGAGCATTCAGATGCCTTGCCCAGGGTCCAGCTGGTAAGTATCTAAGGCTGACCTAGAAAATAATATATTTATTATACATGTCATTAACCATTTGGGGTCAATAAAACCCATCTTTCAGTAGTTTTAGGGTTCTCACTCAAAATAAATGTTGAAAATCATCGTGCAATGCTTACATGGTCAAGCATATTTTCTTTTTTTAATTTAATTTTTTTTATTTGATCAATTTCAAACATTATTCCTTGGCTACAAAAATCATATTCTTTTCCTCCCTCCTCCCCCCCCCCCCCTTCCCATAGCCTAAGCGCAAAGAACTAGAATCTTCTTGACCCCAGGCCCTGTACCATCTAGCTGAATGGAGGCTGAGCAAAATAAACAGAACCCAGAGAACAATATGACAATGACCACCAACAAGAAAAACAGCACTAAAGGACATCAGAACTCAGATCGATGCAATAATTGATTTTGATTTAGAAGACTGATGGGGAAGCCTTAGGCTGCCTCTTCTCAGTAGAGAAGTTGGGAACTATAGGTATAGAATAAGCCCTGTGGTTTCCGACATGGCCGATCTGTTGGTTTTGCTTAATTTTACTTCATTGTAATTAATCCATGGGCAGGTTCTCATAGAGCAGGGAGTAGAATTGGAAATGACAACAATTTTTTTAATCATCCAAAAAAAAAAAAAGAAACCAAGTGTGGATGAAAGGTAAACTGGTAGTGTGACTTTGGTAGCTGTCATTGAGAGAGGAGAGGGACAAAGAGACAGATGGAGAGAGAAGACAGAGAAAGGGAGAACTAGAGAGAGAATGAGAGAGAGAGATGGGAAGGGAAAGAAGGAGGGTCTGGGAAAGGGAGAGAGAGAGAGGCAGAGGGAGAGAGAGGAAGGCAGAGGAGGGAAGAGAGAGAGGGGGGAGGGGAGGGAGAGAGAGAGGGAGGGAAAGACAGAGAGAAACAGAATTAGAGAGATGGGAAGGGAAAGAAGGGGGACTGGGAAAGGAAGAGAGGGAGAGAAAGAGAGAGAGAGGCAGAGGGAGAGGGGGGACCCAGAGGGGGAGAGAGAGAGAGAAAGAGGGAGGGGGGAGAGAGAGACAGGAGAGAGGAGAGAGGGAGAAAGAGAGAGAGAGAGAGGCAGAGGGAGAGGGGGGACGCAGAGGGGGAGAGAGAGAGAAAGAGGGAGGGGGAGAGACAGAGACAGAGAGAGAGAAGCAGAGGGAGAGGGGGAGGGGGAGAGAGTAAAAGATGGAGGGGGAGAGAGAAGGAGGGAGAGGAAGAGAGGGAGGGAGAGACAGAGAGAGAGGCAGAGGAGGGAAGAGAGGGGGGGAGGGGGAGAGAGAGAGGGAGGGAGGGAGAGACAGAGAGAAACAGAGAATTAGAGAGATGGGAAGGGAAAGAAGGGGGGACTGGGAAAGGGAGAGAGGGTAAAGAGGGAGGGGGGAGAGAGAGAGACAGGAGAGAGGAGAGAGGGAGAGAAAGAGAGAGAGAGAGAGAAGCAGAGGGAGAGGGGGGAAGGAGAGAGAGAGAGGGAGAGAGAGAGAGAGAGAGAGAGAAGCAGAGGGAGAGGGGGGAAGGAGAGAGAGAGAGGGAGAGAGAGAAATGGAGGGTGGAAGAGAGAGAGAGGCAGAGGGAGAGGGGGGATGCAGAGGGGGAGAGAGAGAAAGAGGGAGGAGAGAGAGAGAGAGAGAGAGAGAGAGAGAGAGAGAGAGAGAGAGAGAGAGAGAGAGAGAGAGAGAGAGAGAGAGAGAGAAGCAGAGGGAGAGGGAGGGAGGGAGAGAGAGACAGAGAGAAACAGAGAGAATTAGAGAGAGAATGAAAGAAAGAGATGGGGAAGGAAAGGAGGAGGACAGAACTAGAGCTAGAGAGAGAAGAGGAGCCAGAACTGGAGATGGGGGTGGGGGAGAAAGAGAGAGAGGAGAGAGAGAGAGAGAGAGAGAGAGAGAGAGAGAGAGAGAGAGAGAGAGAGAGAGAGCGCACACCATGGAGACCAAGAGGGAAACAAAGAGGGCAGAGCTGACCCGGCCCTGATGCCTCCTCCCCCTACCCCAGTGCCCTTGGAGATGGCTGGCTGTGCTGGCTGCTGCTATTTACCTTGCCTCCTGTTTTGCTTACAGCTTTTATTGGCTCAATGTGCTTCATGTCCACCCAGTATTCGCGTGATTGGCAGGTAGGGGCTCTTGAGTTGTGAATTTTAGTGGGTGATCACTCAAAGAGTCATGGAGGGCCCAAACTATATGAAATAAACCTTTTTAGATTTTTTCCAAAACTGTCTACTGATGGCCCCTTCTCCCCAGCCATTTTTGAAACTGGAATACCTCTGAAGAAGGATTTAGAAAACAAAATAAAATCTGGTCTTTGGCATCCACTGGCAAAGAAAAAGGAAAATTAGTGAGCATGTTCACTAATAATATCAATTCACATTGATGGTGTGTTTGAAGGTATACAAAATACTTTCCTCACCATGACTCCACGAGGTAGGTAATGTAGGTGTTATTACCCCTATTTCACAGATGAAGACCCTGAGGCCCAGAGAGGTTGAATGATTTGCCTACAATCATTTAGCCAGTAGGGCACAGAGAAGTAAACCCAGTTCTCCAGGGTTTACTGTACCATTTTGCTGTAGGAAAACAACAACCTTAACTAGCAACATTCAAAACAGCATACGTGGATGATACTGATATTTAAAGAACTGGTTCTCAAAACATGGTCTGTGGGGACCTGAAGGTCCATGAAACCTTTTCAGGGAGTTTGTTCATTCAAAAGTATTTTCATAATACTAAGATATTACCTGCGCATCACAAGTGCTTCCCTTTTCCAACCACATCTATCATGGAGACTAGATTTTCTTCATAGACTTCAGCCAAAACCACATGTTGCAACAGATTGAATGTAGAAGCAGATATAAGAATCTAGCCATCTTTTATTAAGCAAGATAAGATTAAAAAGCTTTGCAAAAATATGTCAAATAATACCACTCTTCACACTGTTTTTTTTGAAAATATTTTTTATGAAAAAAACTATATTATTTATGGTAACATATCATGGATTTATTAGTATTTTAATGAATTTATAGATGATTGTTTTAAAAGGTATCTTTATTTGATATTTAATTAAATCATTCATAAAATTAAATAAATCAGATTTAATTTAATATTTAACGAATAATAATTATTTAATTAAAAAGATTTAATTCTTACTATGGTTACCAACACGCATTTATTAAGCTCCTGTTTTGTGTAAGGCGCTGGCCAAGCACTAGGAATTCGGAGCAAGGCAAGGAACATCCCCTGCGCCCAAGAAGAGCCCATTCCAATGGGGAGACCATAAATGGCCATCAATCTAGAGATTTATAACACATATACTGAAAGAATCTGACTAAGCTAAGCTAAGAAGGCATGAGGCACCCGAGGACCCGGAGGGCCTGCCAGAAGCAGCCCTGGTGGCCTACAGAAGAAACTGGAGCCCACAGGAGTGAGTGGACTTGCTCCCAATGAACAGTGCCATGGTTGCATAGACAGGGAGGGTCCCTACTCTTAAAGGGCCTCACAGACTAGCTGTCTAGGCAGATAGAGGAGACAAAGCCACAGGAAACCATAAGAGAAAAATGCAAAATGATAAATAAAAGAGAGATTTGCTGTGAATGGGGGATAAATTCCCAGCTTTCCCAGCAGTGGCTTTTTAACAGCACAGCGCTGATGTATTGGTGGAGGTAATGGAGCAAATAGCGTCTTGAAACCTAGAAAATGTTCAGTTCAAAGCTCTGAGGATTGAGAAAAAATTTCTTTGGCCTGGTTAAATGCAGAAAATGAGCAGCAGAACAAAATGTTAAAATTCATTTAATTATATCACTTAAAGTATGCCATGTTTTTCATGTAATTATGCCACTCAGAACTGCCAGACTGTTCTCCCTAAAACATTGCTTTCATCGTTCACTCCCCCATCCGAGATTCCACAATGGATGCTCTAATAAAAGGGTTTATTTCTTGGGCCCTTTGGATGTTGGTTTGTTGAGTGATTCTTTTTTTTTGGGCAAAGTGCATGATTATAATATTGTCTTTTATAATAACATTTTCCCTTAGGAGGAGAAAAAGCTATTATTTAATGATTATGCAAGAAGGTGATGGTAGGTCACCAAAAAGCCAGCCAGCCATCAGGAAGCTACCTAAATGGCTGAGAGGGATTCTGGCATTTTAAACCTATAAACCAGCTCCATTCAGAATACCCAGTTACCATAATTGTAAATGACTTTTTGGTTGGAAGACTCCATTCTCTTTGAAGGACCAGAAGGGACTCCGCATTGTGAGATGGGGTCCAGATCTTTGATTTCATTGGTGCAAAGAATTCCTAGTGAGGAAACTCCCTTTATTAAAGCAGAGTTTCAGCTCTTCTTCTTTTCATAGTCTTAGAAAGTTGCTTGGGGCAGTGAGAGTTAAGTGATTTGCCCAGAGTCACACAATCAATGTATATCAGTGGCAGAATTTGAATCCAGGTTTTCCTAACTTAGAGTCCAGAGTATTAGTGCTCACTCATGTGAAGATGGACAGAAAGCACTACATAAATGTGCGTGATTGTCATCGTCACTTTATCAAGCAACTGAAAAGTCTGACAAAAATATGGAATTTTCCCTTACAAAGGTCAATCTGCCCTACCACTAAGGCAGCACTTTTGGCCTGGAAAGGCGATTCCAAACCTGAAAATACTGGAACTGAGAGTCTATATCGACACAGCCCTACAGTTTGTCCTTTCCAAACATTATTTATGAGGCAATAAAGTCCCTTAGATGACAATTTTGGAACCACACAGTCTCCTTGAATGGCTTACAAGAAGACACTGCTAATATCCAGATCTGTAGAGAATTCAGAGTGGTTAGCTTAAATACCATGCCCCTGGGGACGCTGGATGGCCAGATCGCTTCTGCTTTGAATTCTCAATTTTCCTCTGAGGCATGGAGGAAGGCAATGGTGTCCTGGATAGGTGGATCACTTGTGAAACAGCTGCTGTAGAGTCTAGTGTGGGCTTACAGGGATAAAGTCCCATCTGGATATCAAGTGTAACTGACCTGTGTCACAGGCATGAGTTCACTGCCCCAGACTTCTCCCCCAAATGGAAAATATTGGGGTGAAGTTTGTCTTTCCAGCAGACTTTTTCCTCACTCCTAAGTGTCCTTCTCCCTCCCCAGACTGCCTTGTCCCTGCCTCTTCTCTGTCCTGTCCATTCCCCCCTTATTCTTCTCTACACACAATTCTTTGAAATTGTATAACTTCGTCCTTCACATCCGAACTTGCCTTCGCCTTATATTTTTCTTTAATTTGAGTGGGTAGGGGTGGAGGCAGAGAAGTGAGGGGTAGAAGACGTCATCTGTCCTTTTCATAGGAACTACCTCCCAAGGAAGAAATTCCTTCTGTAGATGCAGTATAGCAACTGCTCTACAAATGATGGTTTGGGAATGTGACACTGAGAAGTGACACATCCAGGGTCACACAGCCAATGTGTGTCAGAGAAAGGTCTTGAACCTGACTGGAAGAGCTCATTGTCTATTAGGATACATGTCCTCTTATGAGCAAGATGCTAGTCACTTCAAGGATCACCATGACTCGTCTTAGCCCAAGATCTCAGACTTAAGGCTGAGTTGGCTGTGTGTTCCTTGGTGTAAACGTGAAAAATAAAAATTTTATAGGTCAGAAAATAGACTCTAAGAGACTTGACCAAACCTAAATAGCTACCTCAATGCAAGAGTTAGAACTAGAACCCATTTCTCTCATAGGAGCATAGATTTAGTCAGAAAGGACCTGAAAAAGGCCACCTAATTCAACCCTCTTGTTTTATGGGTCAGACTACTGTTACCTGATTTTGTTCTAGGTAACAAGAGTAGTAAATAGGAAAAGCCAGGTTTAAACTAGGGTTTTCTGAGCCCCCACATCTAGTATTCTTTTCCCCCCTTATCAAACAGAATCATAGAATGCTAGAGTCCCCAAATATCATTGTTTTTAAATTGTTTTCAGTTGTTTTGGACTCTTCATGACCTCATCTGGGATTTTCTTGGCAATAACACCAGAGTGGTTGGCCATTTACTTCTCTAGCTCATTTTACAGATGAGGAAACTAAGGCAAGCACAGTTAAGTGACTTGGTCAGGGTCATACAGCTAGTGAGTAAGGTTCTGACCCCAGCACCAGGACTATATCCATTGTGCAGTCAAGCTGTGCTCCAAACACCATAGCCTTGATCTAGTCAAGCTTCTTTTTTTGATAGAATTTAAAGAAATTGAGGCACAAGAAAGTTAAGACTCCTTCATGATCACCTGGATAATTAGGGGCAGAACTGGGGCTAGAACTCAAGTCTCTAAACTTCCAATCCAGTTCTCTTTCCAATATAATGCACCAATTTCTGAAGGGATTCCATGCATGTGTGAAGACTAGCTTAAGGAAGATTAGATTGACTGGATCCAATGGGTCATCTTGGGAAGACTTCAGATTTTTAAAGTTGGATTTTTGAAGCAGGGGATACATATGACTTAATTGAGAAGAGAAACTGGGGAAAGCATTTTAGAAGGGGAAAGTGATGGCTTTTTGACTCTGAGATAGGAACTAATCGGTCATTTTTATGTGGAAGTAAGAACAGCAAATAGCTTAGCTTAGTTGGAGAGTCTGAACCATGGTGAGATTGGAAATGGAGAATTTGCAGGGGATGAGAGAATTAGGAAAAAGCTTTGGAGTTTGGGAAAAAAATTTATAGCAAGTGTCTCTGACAAAGGCCTTATTTTTCAAATATATAGAACTGAGTCAAATTTATAAAAATATAAAGCATTCTGCAATTCATAAACACTCAAAGGATATGAACTGGCAGTTTTTATATGAGATTTAAATTATCTCTAGTTATATGAAAAAAACATTCCAAATCAGCATTGGTTAGAGAAATGAAAATTAAAGCAACTCTAAGATATTATGTCACACCTTTCAATTGGCTAATATGACCAAAAAAGGGGAACAGTTCCACTTTTGATGGAATTGTAAATTGACTCAACCATTCTGAGGAACCATGGAACCATAATACAATTGATCCATCAATACTACTAACCAGTCTGTATCCCAAAGAGATCAGAGATAGGGGGAAAGGATTCACTTGTTCAAAAAACATTCTCTGCGGTGGCAAAGAACTAGTAACTAAGGGGGTGTCCATCAATTGAGGAACAGATGAAGAAGTTGTGGTAAACAGTTGTAATGGAATACATAAGAAATGACAAACGGGATGAGTTCAGAAAAACCTGGAAGGATATATATGAACTGATGCAAAATGAAGTGAACAGAACCAAGAGAACAATATATACAAAATATCATATAAAATCAACTATGAAGGGCTAAACTATTATCAGCAAAACAAGGTCCCAACATAACCCCAAAGGACTCATGATAAAAATACTGTCTAAAACCAAAAAAGGAACTGTTGGAATCTGATTGCAAATCAAAGCATGCCATTTCCCACTTCATTTCCTTCATGTGTTTTTTATTGTATGTGTAATATATGTCTTCTGTCATGGCATAGGGAATATATATTGCGTGAAAGCATTGGTATAAACTATAACAAACCATTTACTGTCTTGGGGAGGTAGAGGAGGAAGGGAGGGAGAGAATCTGAATAGCAAAATGTCAGAAAACAATTGTAAAAATTGTTTCCACATGTAATTTTTTAAAAGTTAGAATTTTTTAAAAAGAAAAAAATAAAACAAACCTTTGAAGTTTGATATTTGGAAAATATATTGAATATATAAAACACATAGCATTCAGAGAAACATTATGTAGAGGTCTAATGAAAACTGAGTTAGACTAAGTAGGGAAACCATACTCTTCCAAGTTAGCAGTCCACACTTAACTCTGGATAAATTATGTGCTGGGAGGGAGCCCCATGTCCTTCCAAATGGGCTGTGCCTATCTGGGAACAGAAGGAATAGTTCAATTTGACTGAGAAGCAGCCAGAAAAGTTCCAAAACTCTGAATATGGAGAAAGAAGCGCCTACTGGTCGACCCTTCGGATCTGTACCTGTACTTTCCATGCAACTTGTATTACATTTTATGGACCGTGTTGTAGTTCATCCCAACACTGGAAGGAACTGACATTCCTAGGAGATGGAGTTTTCTCACTTAAATATGACCACCAGCTTAAATGTGAAAATAGTTCTTAGAATAATGGGTAATTTTCCATCAAAATGAGGCAATAGAGAGCCACCAAAATTTGAGATTAGATGTGACTGAGGTATAATGGTGTTTATTGGTTTGCTTTTTAAATAAAATCTTTCCCTTCTGTCTTAGAATCGATATTAAAAATTGATTCCAAGGCAGAAGAGTGATAAGGGCTAGACAATTGAGGTTAAGTGACTTGCCCAGGATCATATAGCTAGGAAGTATCTGGAGGCAGATATAGCTGTGTTTTAAGAATATCCATTTCTCAGTTTTGTGGAGGAGGAAGATTGGATTTAGGTAAGCTAATTAGGAGACTTTGACAATAGTTCAGGAGACAAGTATTAAGGGTCTGCATTAAGATGGTTGTGGTATAAATGGAAAGGAGACATATTCAAGAGATGTGATGAAGAGATGTTATAATAAAAAAGAACTAGTTAAGTGATTGGATCTTTCCCCATCTGTCCTCCACCCCATCTTCTGCTAACTAAGACAACCCTTTTCCATCCATTTTTTAAAACCCTTACTTAATATCTTAGAATCAACACTATGTATTGGTTCTAAGGCAGAAGAGTGGTAAGGACTAGGGAATGGGGGTTAAGTGATTTGCCCAGGGTCACAGTTAGAAAGTGACTGGTGACAGATTTGAACCCAGGACCTCCCATCTTTGGATCTGCCTCTCGATCTACTGAGCTACCTAACTGTCCCCTGTGCCCATTCTTAATCCTATCCTTCCCCACCTTCTTCAACATGTCACTCCCTCTATCATCTTTAATCTTCATTCTCTCCCTAATATACTAGCTCCTCTGCTGGCTTATAGGCACACTCATGTATCCTCTATCCTTAAAAAAACAAAAAACAAAAAAAACTTCACTTGATCTAAGCATCCCATCTTAAAGCTCTTCTTTCTTTCTTAGCTAAACTCTTTGAGAAATCCATCTACAACCAGGTGCTTTTGTTTCCTTTCTTTACTCCTTCCTCTCTTCTAAACCCTCAGTAGCCTGGCTGCTGAACTCATCATTCAATTGAAACTGCTCTCTCTACATCACCAGAGATCTCTTAATTGTCCTCCTGGAAGGCAAGAATCTTGCCTCTGCCTTTCTCTGTATCCCTAGCACTTAGTAGAAAATAAATGCTTTCCAGTTTGTTGATTATAAAATAGTTTGTCCTTAAATGGACTTGACTATGCCTATCTTCCAAAATGAAACTTCATATGGAAAAACCATATATCATCAAAGCCCAACTTTTATAAGCTGCTGGCTAGTATTAAGGATGTCTGCTCTATGCATGTCTACTGTGCTGGTTTCTTTTGTGTTAGATGAATGAGTATTCAGAGAAGAGAGTACCCAGGTGAAGTAGAAATACAAAGAGAGTAGCACTAGCAATGAGAGTGGGCAGTAGGGTCTGCCAGAACTTGAGTGACTGATGACAGAGGAAGTGCTTAGAGAGAAAGAGAAAGAGAGTCCTCTTAGAGCAGTGGAAGTTTCAGGCAAGTTTCAGGGCAGCTAGGTGGTGCAGTGGATAGAACATTGGGCTGGGAATCATGAAGATTCATCTTCCCAAGTTCAAAGCTACTTTCAGACACTTCCTGGCTGTGAGACCTTGGACAATGGTCACTTAATTGTATTTGCCACAGTTTTCTCATCTGTAAAATGACCAGGTAATGACAGACTACTCCAGTGTTTTTGCCAAGAAAAGCCCAAATGGGAACATAATTATAAAGAACCACTGACTTAACATCTTTTGTCTTGAAAAGAAATGTCTACCAACTCTTGGAAAGCACCCAGGAATGAAAGGGTGCCTCCTGAATATTACACAAAAGGAGAAAGGAGGAATCTTGAGGTAGCCCCATAGTCCCATATGTTCTCTCCATATGTGCCAGATTATCTTTATGTTTTAAATCTGAGTTCATTCTCCCCAGAGAGTGCAAAGGAAGGGAACACCCCAGTATTGAGGGAAGTAAGGGGAAATAGATTGTGTTTATAACTACCGTTCTTGCTCAGTAAATCCCTTTTCTAAAATTAAATAGTTCTGTTGGTTGATTGATAATGTGGAATAGTACTAAAAACCATAGCCCCTCAGAGTTGCCCCTAGAACCCCAAGGAAAGGGGTAGTGGGCCACCCCCTGGGGACCCAGGCAACCAATAGAAGGGGAACTGGGAGAGGAATGGCAGAGGGGATGCAATATTATCATCACAATAACATTGTCACTTCCAAAATTACCAATAAATACTGGAGTGATTCCTGCATGTAGGGTTCCCTGCTAGACATCAAATATACAAAAGAAGTATAACTAGCATATGGCCCTGCCTTCAGCAAGCTTACAGTCCAGTTAGAAAGGTTCAGGATAGAAGCCTCCCAGTTCATATCCTCCTCTTACCCTGTCAGATGAAGACTACTCTTCACATTTTACTAAAAAAGTTGAGGCTATTCTACAACATAGCCAACAACCCAGCAATCCTAGTAGGAACAATACCAGGCAGATATGCTAAATGCCTAGTGCTTCAAGGGTAAGATTAGAAGACAACTGTTTGCCCTCCCACCAGCCTCCACTCCCTTGCCCTTGTTAAAGAAAAATTGCAGTGTGCTGCCTAGAAGCCTCCTTTGCCAACTCCCAGGCACAATCCTAGAGATTTCTGACTTAGTAATAATCAGCTAAAAGGCTTCATCCTCCTCCTTTCACCCCACCCTCCTCCACAGCCCTTCTCTAGTGGGCTGAACTGATTGTGAGATATTTACTTACCTTGTTGATGGACACAAATCATTTCTCTGTAATTTGCTGCTGACTAGTGCCATCTGTAAATTACCCTCCATCCTCTCGAAGTGCTTTTATTTTCATCTTATCTCATTGCTTTACACAGGGGCTTCTACAGCTTCCCTTCCATATTCAAAATGAAAATATAAATCCAGCATTATTTTTGCTGGGCTATAGAGGCTAGGGGTGGGGTCTGCTTTTAAGAGTCAGGGACAGAGGTTATCTAAAAGGAGAAAGGGGAGGGTGGTTGGTATAACTCTATGACAAAACATATGGGTAAGAAAAATTTCTTGCAGCCTTTTATTCAATTGCAATTTTACTCTCTCAAAAGGGAATGGGGGAAGTATGAAGGTAAGTCATTATTCTATACCTTAACTTTTTGTTCAAATAGCTGGTCAAGCCCTAGTCACAAAAGTCCAAGTCAGCAATTAAGGAAGACGATGCAACTGGTATAGCAAAACCTTGCCCCAAAAATATTATAAGTAAATAATTTCAAACTGAGAAACCTCAGGATCAATCTTAAAATGGGAGGCTGTTATATTGGAGCTATAGCCTTATGGGGAAGTTGGTCCCTGATGGCACCATGTTTCCACTGGTATCTTCCATATGGTAGGCTGGATGATAGGGGACATCAGGCATAAAGATGACTTAGTTCAATGATTGAATAACAGATATCATATGAAAATCTACATATAACTGCCAGATTATACTTAAGCCAACTTTTAACTTCAACCTTTTATTAGAACTATTTAGAAAGTAATTAGAATTCCCTTCCCTAGCCAGGGCTCTGGAAGACTTACTAAGAGAATAGCAGAATGGTTAAAATTCACAGGGTTTTGAGGAGATGAGAGTTCTGAATTGTTGATTGGAGGTAACTGGGCCATGATAGACAGGTGACTTCTATAAACAGAATGATTGGGCTACTTCTGCCTCCTGAACCTTCCACCTACATTTTCTCTTTTGCCAAGCTATTAGTTGGGCAACTAACTAGAACTCTGAATAACTGGTACATCACTAGTGAGATGAATTACAAGTCTGATTATTTTGGTGAGCAATAAAAATATTAGATATAGAGGGGAGAGTTGGAACCAAGTTACAGAATCCTTGTTTTCCATTCAACTGCTAACTTTTAGCTCATATGATCATAAGTTTAGAGTTGGAAGAGACCTCAGAAGTGATCTAATTCAATTTCATTTTACAGATAAGGAAACTGATGTCTAGAGATTTTAAAAGGTCTCAAAAGTAAGTGACAGAAATTTTAAAAGGTCTCAAAAGTAAATGACAGAGATTTAAAGTCACTGAGCTTCTGTAGTCAGCTATATTGCAATATATCCCCAACCATTGCTAGTCAGAAGTCCTTTGTAACTTGACCTAAAAGGAGTCAATTTTTTAAAAGTAAAGCAGACAATTAAAAATTTGCCTTCAAAAATATTTGCCTTCAAATTTGCTGTCTGGTTAGTAGACCCAAATCATCACTGTAGAGTTCTTCTTCTGTTTTGTTTTGAAAAGCATTGACTTATGACCAAATCTCACTTGACATTGAAAGTTGCCCCATTAAGTTTGATGACACAATTGAACCTTTCCAAATTGTCACTGAGGATGAGGAGGCCAGCCAACAGAGCTCACCAAGTAAGTAATCTACTTCATCATGATTTATTTTAGTGTTTGTGAATGCCAACTGCCAAGATCACTTATGAAAAGGATGCAGTGGCTCCTGATTAAATATGCATGAATATACATTCTCTTGATTGTGGAAATAATCAACAGACTATCTAATGTAAAAGGCTTAGCCACCAAAGAATTAATTAGAGAGGAATTGATTAAGGAGAAGAGGGAAAAAAATCTGTGATGATACAGGCTCCAGATTAAACTCAAGCACCCATTTCACATTCCTTTCCAATTAAGATCCTCATTTAAATGTTTCTCATTAATATTCCAGTATCCCCCTGCCTCCTAGGCCCATGGGCCACACTATATTAACTAGAGTAAACCTTCAGAGTTTTGAATCAAAAGCCAGGAAAATATCCCTATCGACTCTGAGGCTGTCATGGGGAAATTGTTTTTTTTTTTTTTAATGTTAAGGTGACATAAGGGAATCATTTGGGGAAGCCCAAGGACCTCTTCTTAGGATCATGTTTGCTGCCTACATTCATAATTGAAAGAAATGCTAAATTTCAGTTAGAGATTAGTGAAAATAAAGATGAAATTTTCTTTCCATCCAAGTTCCCAGATACTCTGAAATCTAGGGGTCCATGGTCCCCATATTAAGAACCCTTACTTTAAAAGGAAATGCATATAAACAAACAGAGACAGACCAGTATCCAGAGTCTGCATGGATTCCTAGAGCCAAGGACTCCACAATTCCCTTGGTAACATAATCATTCCTGTTAAAATATTCCTGGCTTGGAGCTTCCCCCAGTGTCTTCCTTCCTCCCTCCTCCCCCAAGTCATTTGAAGAATGTGAACAACAACAACAAAAAAGGTTCCACTGCATCATTGATTTTCTTTCTTAGTTTTCCTCCATTAGGAGCTCATTGGCTCTTGGCTCCCTTCATCACCAATGGTTTATGTTTCATAGGGGCAGTGGCCTTCTCTTATAGCTCCAACTGCTACTGCTATCTTTTCAGCTCTTCTTCCATCTGTCTCTCTTTTTTTCCATTCCTGTTATGGTTGACTACATCCTTTGTCTAGCCTAGGGACAGTAATTGATGGGGGAAAGGTAGCCACTTATTCAATAAGCTTTTACTGAGTTACTATCAATGCCTAGGCCTAAGCCAAGCTCTACAAGAAATATTTAATAATCATTTCATGATTTCAATTGGAGAGAATGTTTAAAAATAAGATTGGATTTAATAAAAATTCAACACACATGCACAAGTTGAGGCCACAGTGACCAAAGAAGCTAAAACTTGGTAGGAAAGGTCTTGGACACCTTTACATCATTTCCTCCTCTTTGGAGACCTCACTTGTCTCCAACCTGTGCACAGCCTCCAGTGAGAAACTCCAACAACAGATCAGACCAACAAGAGGAGGAAGAATTTGCTTCTGGACAACACTTCAGGGCTGTGTGGAAAACATTCTTTTGGTCTCTTCCTCTCTGTACAGCTGAGTAAAACTGGACCCTCAGCTAAAGACAATACGAGGATGGAGCTGGCCTGAGCCGGTGGAACCCTTCAAGAAACACTCCATTAAGACATTTTAATCTCTTCACAGAAATGAAGAATCACAACATCTTAGAGTTGGAGGGACCCTGATGGCTATCTAGTCCAACCCATAAACCACAAAAACGCTTATTATGAATACTGGGCAAGTGGTCATCTGGCCTTGGCTTGGAGACCTTCCAGAAAGGACAGCCCATCACCTCTCAAGGCAGCCTCATCCACTTTGAAACCCTTCCAACTGTTAGAAAGTTTTTCCTGATATCAAGTTTAAATTTATCTTTTTGCAACTTCCGTCCAGTCCCTTCTGCTTCTTCCGTCCAGTCCCTTCTGCTTCTTCTTTCTCCTTGACCCCCATTTCCCATCTGACAACCCTAAAATAAAACCCAGTGAAAATAATGTTTTCAAACAAGGTTTGGATAAAGTTTTTTCTAGGATCAGATAGGACCCATGAAAACTAATGCCTGTAACATTTGGCATCTATTTGCTATTATACAGACATATCTCTCTGGATTTGAAAGTATAGAAGTAGCTCCAGGGTCATGTATAGATGGATGCCTAGGTGGTATGACACTTAGGGGTCTGAGAAGGCCCTCCTATCCCAAAATACTGCCTCCAACCAAGGGACATTAGGGTATGACATTTATTCCACTGAGATATGTGCCTTTTGAAATAAGATAGTCTTCTTTTTTGTTTTTCTTTCATTTTCTCTTGATTTTTCCCCCATTTGCATGTAAAAATACTTTTAAGTGTTCATTTTCTAACATTTTTGAGTTCCCAGATTCCTATTTTAAGATATAGAAAGATCAGAAGGAATGCTAATGTATTAAGATCTTAATATCTTGCTGTGAATGAATTAAAAAAACAAAACAAAACAAAACACAACCCTTACCTTCCATCTTAGTGTCAATATTAAGTGTTGGTTCCAAAGCAGAAGAGTGGTAAGGGCTAGGCAATGGGGTTAAGTGGGGATTAAGTGACTTGCCCAGGGTCACACAGATAGGAAGTATCTGAGGACAAATCTGAACCCAGGATCTCCCATCTCTAAGCACTGAGTCACCGAGCTGCCCTGTGTAATAAGGGACAATTTTTTTTTCCTCAAAGATCCTTTATTGAACCCTTGGGGTGGGGTGGATTGGGGAGGGAGGGAACCCTATATGAAAACATAGTCTCTTTGTGTCTCCTCCCCAATAAGGGACAATTTTGAATAGTAATTGATAACTACAGATCAGACTGTTACTCTTCTTCCTTCCTCCCTTCCTCTCTCTTCCTCCCTTCACCCTCCCCCCCTTCCTGTTGATACTCCTGTTGGTCTCTCTAATCAACTCAAGGGCGAGTTTATGATGTCTCAAATAAATACTCTTTCTCTTCTCTAAGGGGTTTACTGGGGAAGACAGGGAAGGATAAGAAATGGAAGGGAAGAGGGTTTGGGTTTTCCCTAATACTAAAATAAGTCTTAGGTTGAAGGATGGTGGAATATAATTCAATTTGAGAAAATGGCTAATAGGTCTGGAAGATCAGTCACTATCACAACAGAGCAAATTCAGAGAGAGCTGGACTTTGTCCTTCTTTCTTCTGTCTTCAAAGCCAAAGACAACCTTCAGATTTCAGTCTCCAAAAGTCTTCCATGCCAAAAGGTCCAGACTTCAGTTGGTCTGCTCCCTTCCTCCAACTGCTTCTCCCAGTCACATTCCAAACCAGAATGGTCTCATTTGAATAACAGGTCATCAGTCCCAGCTATTCCTGTCTTGCTGCAGGCTTTCCCAATTTTTCTCTTCCACACCTGCTATAAATGAATTTACTAGATCTTCTCCCACCTTAACTGAAATATCAGACCACAGACAACAAAAATATGATTAGAAGGATCTCTCTCAATCCTAGTCATTGTGATGATGTTCTTGACCTCAAGGAGTTTATGATCTATTTTAGGGATGACTGACATATAAAAAGCCAAGTACAAGAAAAGACAATCCATGGGTATAGAAAATAAATATTGTAAGAGATCAAAAGGAGAGCTGAAATGGTTAGGGCAAGCTTCATCGAGGAGGAAGGACTTTGACTATATCTTGAAGGGTAGATAATACTTGGTTAGGCAGAGAAAAGAAATGAGTATATACTTGCCAGGAACAGGCAAATGCTTGAAAGTAGGATATCTGCAAAGAGAAACCAAAATGATAATGAGGAGTATAGCATAATTGCAACACAGAGATCTTGGTTAGGGAAAAGTGGGAAAATAAGCTCTGATGGCATCAACCCCAGCCACTGGGGTGAGAGAGAACAGGAGCCCATGATCTCTACTGAGTCACCCAGGTGGTAGCTGCTTAGCAACTGAATATTTCATTGATGGAAAATTGGATGTAGCCTTTGAGCTCTGGGATGGGGCTCTGA
Source organism: Monodelphis domestica (assembly GCF_027887165.1). Lineage (NCBI taxonomy): Eukaryota > Metazoa > Chordata > Mammalia > Didelphimorphia > Didelphidae > Monodelphis > Monodelphis domestica. Next base: position 660,011,463 of record NC_077227.1, on the reverse strand, counting down.
TTTCATGGCAGAGCGTAACTAGATGGATAGGCTGATTAGTCTGGCTCAAATAATGCCCAAAGAGCAGCAGGCCAGTTGCAGGAACCCAGTGAATTCTGCTCTTTGACAAAAGGGAGAGGGGTAGGCCACTTGCCTGCCTGGACTAATTTGCTGGGCTGATATAAGATGGTGTTAGGGAGAAACAAACCTCCACCTCATCTTTCGCTGTTTTCTTGGTCATGCCCCAATATCCCTGAAGGAATGACAGCTGCATAGTAAACCACTTGAGAGGTCCCCAGAGGAGCAATGGCACGGCAAATTAAATATATTAATTGTGTTGTCAGGTGATAAAACCTCCACGACTGGGGAGGATTTCTTTGTCAGCCTTCAGGCTTGACATCAGCAAATGTCTAGGTTTGCAATGGAAACTGTTCCTTTCTGCTTCCATTTGCAGAGGAAAAGCTATTTTGAGATATCGGAAGGACCGTTGTAAGGTCACTAGGACATCTCTAAATATAGGAGGTTCAAACCACATTGGTGCCTCTGAGTAACTGGCCCAACTCTGTTCTCTTCAAGGTGTTATTCAAGGTGCATCTTGAACTCACTTTATTCCAGTGCCTCCTTCCTTGGAAAAGAGGGGCAGCATCAGAGGGGACCAGTCCTGGATTAAGGAGAAGCAGTGAAGGAGATCCAGGGCAGAGTAGCTTCTATGTTCCTGCATTATTCAGGTCTCTGGAAGAGGATAAGGTTATAGGTGTCCTTTGATGACAAATTTATGTTTGATCTTTCAGGATGCTCTTCTTCTATAGCAAACCTGATGGGTGTTTTGAGTTGATCTTCAGTAGTAGTGAGAAAATATATACTAGGCAAGTACTAGGACCAGCTAGGATTGACTCTCAAAAGCCAATTGTTAAATTCTCAGTGTAAACATTTGCACCTTGGAAATCAGCAAATGATACAAATCAGGGCTTACCTTATTGTTTTATTGATTGTCTAGACTTAGGAATGTGATAGAGAAAGTGTTAATAAAACATTAAGCTGAGACCTGTGTGAGAATTAAAATTACTATGCAATAACTCAAGTATTATATTTATAAGATGTATTAAAATAAAAACTAGAATTAAAAGGGAGCTAATTAACTCAAGCTGCAGTCTCAATTAAGAAAGAGAGCAATAAGGTGCAGACACCAAACTATATACAAACATGACCACGCAACGTGGTGGAGAGAGGAGAGGAATTTTGGGAAATACTGAAGAACTTCTGGGGAATGAAGTCCACGGGTTCAAAAATCTAATGAATACACCTGTGTTTGGGAGGAGTTCGTTGTTAAATGTTCTCCAGAGCAACATTGGCTGAATTGCACCATCCACTTTTTTGCAGGCTCCTTGCCTCTTGTAATCAATGACATTTGTGCTCTAACTGTCCAAGACTATGGGAATAGTCTGGGGTTGTGGAACAGATTGCAGCTAATTGGTCCACATGAGGATTCAATTCAATTTGACAAACATTTATCAAGGATGCATGATGTGCTAGGCACTGAGGGAGATATCATAAAGACAGCATGGCTTTTGCCCCCAGGGTGCTTATGGTCTGGGGGTAGGGAGGTGCTAAACAGAGATAAATGTAATACAAATTAAAATATGAGGAATATAAAGTACTGAGAATAGATGAGGGAGACATCATTTCTAACTAGAGCAATGAGGAAAAGATTCATGAAGAAGAGAACATATGGCACAATAGAAAGAACATTGAATTTGGAGGCAAAGCATTGAGGTTCACAGAATTTGGGAGTCAGAAAAATTGGTGGAGCCATCTAGCCCAACAGACACTTGAGTCAGAATCTTTTAGACAATATACTCCACAGACAAATGGTCACCTCTCCCTTGCTAGACAGCATCCATTGAGGGAAAACCCATTAGCTCCTGAAGCAGTTTAGTGTTAGGAAGTTCTTCCTGTTATCAAGCCTATATTTTCTCTTTGTAATTTCCACCCGTGGTTCCCAGTTATGTTCTCTAGGCCCAATCAGAAAGTCTAATCCTTCTTCCACATGGCAGTCCTTCAAATACTTGGTGACAGCTATGATATCCCTCTTCAGTCTTCTCTTTCTGAATTAAATATCACCAGTTCCTGTGCCCAAAGAGCCAGCTCCTGTAATACCACTACTGGATCCGTATCCCAAAGAGATAATAAATAAAGAGGAAATATAAAAATTGTACAAAAATATTTCTAGTAGTTCTTTTTGTGGTGGCAAAGAATTGGACATTGAGGGGATGTCCATCAGTTGGGAAATGGTTGAACAAATTGTATTATATGTTGGTGATAGAATACTATTGTGCCCCAAAAAATGATAAGCACAATGATTGCAGAAAAAGCTGGAAAGATCTACATGAACTGATGCAGAGTGAAATAAGCAGAACAGGAAGAAGATTGTACACAGAAACAGCAATATTGTATAATGATCAACTGTGAAAACTTGGTCACTCTCAGCAATAAAATGATCTGGGACAATTCTGAAGGAACTTATGATGGGGAATGCTATCCACCTCCAGAGAAAGAACTGTTGGTGTTGGATGTAGATCAAAGCATACTATCTTTTACATCAATATATTTATGGTTTTATTTGGGGTCTTTGGTTTTGTATGAATGTGCTCTTACAACAATGATCAACATGGAAGTGTGTTTTACATGATAATACATATATGGCCCAGATCAAATTGCTTACCATCTCTGAGTTGGGGGAGGGAAGGACAGAGACTGTTTGGATCTTATAATTTTAGAAAATGTATGTTGAAAATTATTATTACATGTAACTCAGAAAATAAAATATTTTTGAATTTATATATATATTTATCACCAGTTCTTTCAAATGATCTTTGTATGGCAGGATCTTGAGGTCCTTCACCAATATGAATCCTTTCCAGTTTATCAATCATGACAGGGATTAGACCACTGATTGAACTGATACAGAGAATTCTCAAATGAGAGAACTCCCTCTATTAATTCAAGTGGGTTACCTTCTCCACACATTAGTCACTTAGTCTTAGAGTTACTTTGATCACTGAGAGATTAGTGCGCAGGGTCAGAGATAGTATATCTTGAAAAAGAATGTTGAACTCAGGTCTTTCTCATTCTGAATCCAGCTCTCCATCTATTATACCACAGCTGCCTCTCATTTATCAAGGTCCTTATTAAAATGTGGTTTTTGGAATGAGACACAATACTCTAGATATAGGTTGACCAAAGGGACAGCCACAATGGCAAATGCAAAGTACTTTGCAGACCTTAGAATACTATATAAACACTAGCAATTCCTATGATCCCAAATCCATGGGACTTGTGTAATATTTATTGGGAAAGATTCCTTTCCACACATGCCATTGGAGACCTTGAGCTCTAGTTCTACTATTTACCATCTAAGTATCCTTGGAGAGGCCTTTTTATTTCTTTGGGCCTTAGTTTCTTCAGCTGTCAAATGAGGAGATTGGAGTAAATTACTTCAGAGGTCCTTTTCCCCATTAGGTCCTCTGACTGTTCATAGAAGATAGAATTTGAGCTGGGTGGTTTCAATACCTACCTATCAATCAGTCACTACATTAGTGATGATTGCCAAAAATGTCCCACAAATAATAAAATGAGTTTGCAAGTACTCAACAAAATAGGAAAAGTGCACTGAGCCCTCCAGGACTCCAGTAACTAATCTTACACTCTAGGATAAACTAGCTTTCTAATGGAAAAGTAACTCCAATGGTGGAAGTCAAGGAGGAGGCAGTATGGGAGGAAGGGCAGGGAGGTTTGTGAAAGTGGAAAGATACTCACCCACCTATGTTTCTTTCCAGTTCCTTAATTTTGTTCCCTAAATCCTTTCCCTATTCCAAGTGCCTGGTCCTTGGAGATTTTTCCTAAACATTGTCCTAAACAGAAACCAGGAAAAGAAGAATAAGTGAATGTGTGCTTTCTGATGGAGGAGAGAACTTGACCACATAGGAAGTGAACCTACTGGACATAAGAACATAAGAGGTAGAGAGATGATGGATATAGAGACAAAGATGATGGGGAGATGTAGAGCAAGAGATGATAGATAGATAGATAGAGCATTTATTAAGTACTTGCTAGGTGGCTCAGTGGGTAGAGCACTGGGCCTAGAGTCACGAGGATCTGAGTTAAAATCTAGCTTCAGACATTAGCTGTGTGACCCTGAGCAAATCATTTAATCTTCATTTGCCTTAATTCACTGGAGAAGGAAATGGCCATCCAACCACTCCAGTATCTTTGCCAAGTAAACAGCATGAACAGTATAATCCACAGGGTCATAAAGAATGGGACATGACTGAGGGACAGAACAACAAGGTGCCAAGTCCTGGTGATACAGATAGGATTTATATTCCTATCCAGAAAACCAAAGTATATTCTAACTGTTTCAGGACTTCTGCATCCTCTCCCCGCTTTCTCCTTCCTATTTGCCTCTCCCTCCATTTTGCTTCCTCCCTCTTTCTCCTCTCATCACTACCTCCTTCTCCCACTCTCAGAAGGATCATATGAGGACACAAAGACATGACTCCAGTAAATTCCCAGCTTTCATAAGTCATTAAATATGATACATTTGAGCTGCCTCAGAGCTTCATTAACACTCAAGAACCCCCAATCCTAGGGACTCCTTGTCTGATACAGCTCAATAAATTATGCACATTTCATACAGTACATCTCCAGAATAATTTAGCAGGGCATGTTATAAATGTGCAGTCTTTGGAGATTTAACTTGGTTTATTTATTTATTTATTTGTGGGGTTTTTTTGACTGTTAACTTTATTTCCTTTGGGTTGGAGTTGGGTGGGTTGCAAGGTGTGGATTACTGAATATAGCTGACTGGGAGGAAAATGGCCTCAGCCATATATTGCCTAGGGGAATCTGTGCAACTAAGTACTATTCTATATTCAGCTAAGCAGGAGCAGGAGAAAGATCTGGGATTACCCACAGCTAGAGACTCCTTCCACTAACAACTTAGTCTGTGATAGTGCCCAGGTATTAGAGTGTTGCCAGAGGAATGTCGAGATTCAGTGATTTACCCAGGGTTGCACAGCTAGTAAATGGGAAATGTAAGGATTTTAATTCAGAAATCCCTGATGCTAAGTCAAATTCTTCCTTCCTTCCCTCCTTCTTTCTTTCCTTCCCTCCTTCCCTCCTTCCCTCCTTCCTTCCCTCCTTCCCTCCTCTTTCCTTCCTTCCTTCCTTCCTTCCTTCCTTCCTTCCTTCCTTCCTTCCTTCCTTCCTTCCTTCCTTCCTTCCTTCCTTCCTTCCTTCCTTCCTCCCTTTCTATCACTTCCAAGACAGGAGAATAGTAAGGGCCAGACAATTAGGATTAAGTGACTTGGCCAGAATCACAGAGCTAGGAAGTGTCTGAGGTCAGATTTGAACCCAGGATCTCCTGACTCTAGGCCCTGCACTCTTTTCACCACATCCTCTCCAGTAGATTTTTTCCTACCATATAACCTCTCCCCTTTTCTGTGGTATCTACTCCTAGTAGAATATAAGCTCCTTGAGAGCAGGGACACTTTTCTTCTGCTTGTATTTGTATCCTCCAGTACCTGATATATATTAAATGTTTAACAAATGGTTACAAAAGGGCAATTTTAAAAAATGATTGTTGACTGACTGATACCAGATCACCTTTTTTTCAATGAAAATAAACATTGATTATGTACCTACCATATGGTGGTAAGACACTGGGCTGGGCAATGGAGATGCAAAATGAAAAACAATATCATTCCTGTTCTCAAGGAATTTGTAGTTTACTGGAATAGATGCCCAATGATCAAACAGCTAGAAAAAGGAAAATCTGAATTCAAATTCTGAATCAGAGGCTTATTAGCTGTGTGACCTTGGGTGAGTAACCTTACAATAAAATGTGCATAAAAATAGCACTTACTTTCAAGTGTCATTGTGGGGATCAAATGAAATAATATGTGTAAAGTCTTTTGTAAGCCTTAAAGCATTATATACATGCTAGCTATTATTATTATTATTGTTAATAAACCAATTAAATTTTAAAAATTAATTTTTGATGAATTTTAAAAACTGAATTTAAAAATTCAAATGAAAGAATATCTGCCTCTCCCTTTCCTTCTCATTTGCTTCCATTTTCATGGACCTTCAATATTTTGGAGGAAGTAGTTACTGAGTGGATCCAAAACCGTGAATTCATCACCACCTACCACCCATCGAGATCCTTCCACTGGGCACAATCATGAAAGGCCAGAGGAGGAGATATTCCTGGACTTTGGGAAGCCCCCAGTGTGATATGGGACACAGGGCCTTGTTGTTGTTTACTCATGTCCTCTTCTTGCTGAGCCCATTTGGGGATTTTCTGGGCAAAGATACTGGAGTGGTTTGCCATTTCCTTCTCCAGCTTATTTTACAGATGAGGAAATGAGACAAACAGGATTAAGTGATTTGCCCAGAGTCACTTAACTGAGGCCAGATTTGAACCCAGGAAGATGTGTGTTCCTGATTCCAAGTCTGGCACACCAAAAACCGTACCACTTGGGCTGCCTCTATAGGGCACTATTTCTGGTCAAAACAGAAGGGAAAAGTCAGAGTGAGGAAAGAAATAGGGTGGAGGCAATAATTTAAGTAGATCCCGTACCTCCCCTCCCCCCTCCCTACTGCTCCTGTCTGGTTTTGGCCCTGTTCTGGCCACCCTCTCCTATGGAAGGCTCTTTTTCCCAGGGTGCATGTGAGCTCAGGGCAGGGCTTACATTTCTGACTGGGATACGCCATACCCGATCCCATACAGCCGCCATTCTCCGGAGGAAAAAGGACCTCCTAGCCTTTTCCCTTATGTGCTGGGAACAAAGGCACAGAATTTGGAGCAGAGCCTTCTCAGCAGGGCAAAAGGATGAATTAGCCCCAGGACTGCAGCCTGGCCCAGAAACCAGAATGGCAGAGGAAGGGGGTGGGGGGACAATACTCCCATTTAGCCTCCTTGCTGCTAATCACCCAGGCACAAGGCTAACCAGGCACCAGGCTCTGCCTGACACTGGAGCTAATAAGGAAGAGTCGAATGCAATTTATCACTTTAAAAAGCCATATGTTAGGAGAGACGACACCCCGCACTGCAGCCCCGTGGAGTCTGGCAGAGCTGGACGGGAGCCCCCTCTGGCATGCCTCAGAAGGAGCATCTCTGGGACGACGAGGACGGTCGTGGACCCCGGCAGAGGGGCAGAGAGGGGGGCACGCAGGGATGGGGTGAGGCTACCTGGAAGCCAGCTTTCCCCAAGCAGGCTCCGAGGAGAAAAGAGCTGGAGAATCTCCCTGGCCAGGCTGAATTGTGCAAGCCACTGTATGCTGCCTCTCTCTGTTTTTACTGCATTGAAACTGAATTTGCATTCTCAGGCCCACCAGCAGGTTTAAAATAAGGAGGCTGCTTTTAGCGGCCTGCTCACAACAGACTCCCAGCTCATCTGCCAGACTGGGTCAGAATCTAATCAACAGAGCAGAAAAGTCTGCAGTTCCCAACTAATAAATAGGAAGATGGCGTGTGTGTGTGTGTGTGTGTGTGTGTGTGTGTGTGTGTGTGTGTGTGTGTGTGTGTGTGTGTGTGTGAGAGAGAGAGAGAGAGAGAGAGAGAGACAGAGACAGAGGGAGGGGGAGAGAGAGATAGATAGATAGATAGAGAGAGAGAGACAGAGAGAGAGAGAGAGAGACAGAGACAGAGACAGAGGGAGGGGGAGAGAGAGGGAGGGAGGGAGGGGTAGAAGGAGAGACAGACAGAGAGAGGGGAGGGAGGGAAGAAGAGAGAGAAAGGGAGAGAGAGAGGGAGAGAGAGAGGGAGAAACAGAGAGGGGGAGAGAGGGAGGAGGGAGGAAGAGGGAGACAGAGACAGAGACAGAGAGAAAAACAGAGAGACAGAGACAGAGGGGGAGAGACAGAGACAGAGAGCGAAAAACAGAGACAGAGACAGAGGGAGGGAGAGAGAGAAAGGGAACGAGGGAAAAAGAGAGAGAAGGAAGGAGGGAGAGAGAGAAAGAAAGGGAGGGAGGGGTAGAGGGAGAGAGACAGAGGGGGGGGAGGGAAGGAGAGAGATAAAGGGAGAGATAGAGAGAGGGAGAAACAGACAGAGAGGGGGAGAGAGGGAGAGAGAGAGAGAGAGAGAGAGAGAGAGAGAGAGAGAGAGAGAGAGAGAGAAAGAGAGAGAGAGAGAGAGAGAGAGAGGAGAGAGTATGTGTGTGTGGGTAGATGGGTGGAGGGAGACCTGCCGGCGGTTAAGTTTTAGTGTGCTTTATTAAAGATCACAGCAATGGCCAGATCCTAGTGGGTTGGTTGTCAGTCCTGGGAATTAATGACATAGGAAAAACTATGGGAAAGAAACAGCAAGGCTAGCAAAGACCAAATGGGCCCTGGGCTCCCAATTTGGCAATTTACTTATAATCCCTGACCGTAGTTTGGCAAAAGCATCAGACCATTTTTGCAAATGAAAAACTGCTACTTTGTGGAGAAAAAATGGTCGCTTTTTGCCAAAGAAAATTCACAGAAATGCAAGAATACGGATTGGGAAGAGAATACACCCTGTTTGCTGGGAAAACTATGGAGAGGAGCTAAGAATGGCAACACTGGCTGCTTTCCACTCACATCCCCTTTGGTCTCCCAGAGACAGCCTGTTCTCCATTATCTGGGGCCAGAGGGGTAGAGGCAGGGATAAGGCACAGATAGTTGAGATCAGAAATTCCTGAACCCCATTTTAGCCAATACCTCCCCCTTCCTTCCCATTCAAACTTTTGGCCTAAAATGCTTGCCAAGGACAAACTGAACTAATTTAAATTGTATCTCCTCTCCTGTACTAAGGAGAGCCAAAAAGCTAATAGAAAGAAGAAAGGAAAAATAAAGTAGGCAGCATGATACAGCGGACAGAGAGCTGGAATTAGAGGGAGGAAGGCCTATGCTCAAACCCTCCTGCAGATTCTTATTTGCTGTTTGAACCTGACCAAATTATGTAACTTTTCTGCCTCAGTTTTCTCATCTGTATAATGAAGGTGTTGGCCTGAATGAAACTCTAAATCTGTGACCCTATACGTAGAAATAAGTTCAATTTTATATAGCCGGTCCTATAGGCTAAATTAATTTTCTCTGGGATAGTGGATAGATCACAAGAACTGGAGACACAAAGACTTGAGTTCAAACCCTGCTTTAGACATTTACTAGCCAGGCGACCTTGGGCAAATTACTTAACCTCTCTCATCCACAGTTTTCTCATCTCTAAAATGGGAATGATAACAATTCCACCTCACAGTGTTGTCGTGAGGAATGTAAGAACTGAATAATATTTGGGGGGTTAAACTTCCTTGACACAGGAACAAATGAGATAAAATCTGAGAAGTGCTTAAAGCCTAGCTTGTTGTTGTTGTTCAGGTGTTTCAAATTCTTTGTGACCCCATTTGGGGTTTTCTTGGCAAAGATTCTGGAGTAGTTGTGACCCCATTTAGTTTTTTATTTTTCTGGCAAAGATATATCACTGGAGTAGTTTGCCATTTCCTTATTCAGCTCTTTTTACAAATAAGGACATTGAGGCAAAGGGTGTGAAATAACTTGTTCTGGATCATACAGCTGGTAGGACCAGATTGGAACTCAGGTCTTCTTGATTCCAGCCTGGCACTCTATCCTCCATGCCACCTGGCTGAATTGTTTTCAAAGACCATCTCTGAGGGGGCCCTGATGCTGAGTCCCATCCTAGTGATCTCTCCCCTTCTGGTTGGAGATGAATGTGATCTTGTTGCCTAAAGAAGCAGGCTGTGAAGGTGGAGGTCCAGCAGATGCAGCAGGGTACCGGAGAGAGGACCGAATTGATTTACAGCCCCAAACTACCGGTTCTGAGCACTGCTGCAAGGTCAGAGAGATGAGGTAAGCCCAGCTGCTCTGTGCGCAGAGCCTGCAGGCAGCTGGAGCAGCTTGTTGGAGGGATGCCCTGACTGGTGATGGAGGAGAAAGCAGAAGGGCAGGGGAGGGGAAGGGGGAAACTTCAGCCTAGGCACAAGGCATCCAGACCAGTCTCTGCATGCCCCCCCCCCATGCTAGGAAACAGCTGAACAAACTTTCTGCCCCCCAGAAGTCACCAGAGTTTATCTTGGGGTATCTGCACCTTCAACCCAAACCAGACACCACCACTTCATCTCAGCATGGGTGCAAGGCACTATGTTTCTCCTGCCCAGGTAGAGAGAATGATGGGGAGGAGGTTGGGGGAGGGGGCAGAAGTGGATAGTAAGCTTGATCTCCTATTATACAATGAAAGTCTTTGCTCCTGGAAAGAGGAATTTCTAGGTGGTGTAGTGGATGGCGTTGGGTCTGGAGACATCTTCCTAAGTTCAAATCTGACCTTGGATATTTAGAAGCTGCATTCCTCTGGACAGGTCACTTATCCCCATTTGCCTCAGTTTCCTAATTTGTAAAATGAACTGGAGAAGGAAATGTCAAAACACTCCAGTAATTTATCTTTGCCCTCCCAAAAAACCAACAACCCCAATGGGGTCACAATGAGTCAGATGTGACTGAACAACAACATAGGAATCTGAAGCACATTTGGGCACCACACCTGGGCCTACCATCTCTCCTAATGCCCAGGCCTTTGTACCAACCCCTTCTCTCTCCAATCTTTTTGATATAGGCCTGTTTCACAGTCCTGTCCCTCAGGACCCAGCCCTGAGTTTAGTGTATTCTCCTTCTCTGCAATGGAGTTACACTATAATAAGGGCCCTTTGAAAGCAAGATACTTCTTTAAAAACCTTTACTTTTTCTTAGTAACAGCTCTAAGCAAAGGCTAGGAAAAGAAGGTCAAGTAACTTAAGAATCACACAGCTATGAAGTGTCTGAGGCCAGATTTGGGTCTGGGATGTCCCATCTCCAGATCTGGTGCTTTGCCTATCAGCCTGCAACCTACCTGTCCCAAGCAGGATGCTTTAATCTAGAAGCTCTCTGGCAAATAAAGGGATAGAGAGATGTCTTTGGATAGGTATCCCAGCTTACAACATGGCTATCTATTCTACCTTCTCTGGATTATTCTTGCCCCCAAACCATACCTCTTTGTTCTGACTTCTAAGTTTATCAAACTTAGGGAGGGAAGGAAGGAGGAAGAGAGAGAGGGATGAAAGGAAGGGAGGGAAGAAGGAAGGAAGGAAAGAAGGAAGGAAGGAAGGAAGGAAGGAAGGAAGGAAGGAAGGAAGGAAGGAAGGAAGGAAGGAAGGAAGGAAGGAAGGAAGGAAAGAAGGAAGGAGGGAGGGAGAAAAGGGTGAAGGAGGGAGGGAGGAAAGAAGGAAGGAAGGAAGGAAAGGAGGGAGGAAAGAAGAAGGGAGGAAAGGGTGAAAGGGAGGGAGGAAAGAAGGAAGGAGAGAAGGAAAGAAGGAAAGGAGGGAGGAAAGGGTGAAAGGGAGGGAGGGAGGAAAGAAGGAAGGAGGGAAGGAGAGAAGGAAGGATGGAGAGAAGGAAGGAAGAAAGGGAAGGAGGGAAGAAAGGGAAGAAGGAAGGGAGAAAGGAAGGAAGAAAGAAAAGAGGGAAGGAGGGAAGGAGAGAAGGAAAGAAGGAAGGGAAGGAAGGGAGGGAGGGAGAAAAGGAGGAAGGGAGGGAGGAAAGGAGGAAGGGAGGGAGGAAAGGAGGAAGGGAGGAAAGAATATAATGAAACTTTAAGCCAGATTAAAAAAAGACTAAGGCAAGGCAAGGCATAGAACTCTGTACAAACAAGATATATACAGAATGAGTTAGAGATAATCAATATAAGGAAGACACTAACATTAAGGGGAATCAGGAAAGGCTTCTTGTAAAAGGGGGACTTGAAGGAAGTCAGAGAAGTTAAGATGGAAATGAGGAGGGAGAGAATTCCCAATCACCAGGGACTACCAGTATGTGAGGAACATCAAGGAGGTCAGTCAGCCTTTGTTTAGTTACCTATAATAAAAGGATGTTAATAATATCTACCTTATAGGGTTTGTCAGCATCATATGATTCAACATGGAAAATTCTTTACAAACCTTAAAGCATTAAATAAATGCTAATGATGATGATGATGATGGCTTTCCCAGTTGCCTCTGCCTACTTGTGTCTTGGCAGGAACATCAGTTAAGATAAATTAAATAAATAAAAGATAAATCTCTTGAAAGCAAACTCCATGTCTTCTGAGATGGAATGCCTGAATCATGACAGGAAGGAAGACCAGTTAGTAAGGAACAGCTCAAAATAAGTATAAATTAGGGCTGGTGAGAAGGCTGGAGCTGAGGAAAACTGGGGTCTATGAGGAACTAAGGTTACCGGAAGGTCCCAGAGTCACACCCTCTTTAATTATAATTAACCAGAAAGACTTAAAAGAGAAATTGAGTCCTTCCCTTCTTTTCAGAGATTTGGGTCTCCGGATATGAAATAGTGCTTATATATTGTCCAACAGAGGAGACTTGACAACTGATTTTGCAGAATAGATTTTTTCCTGATGTTAAAAAAAAAATTGTTATTAGAAATGACTCACTGGGTAGAGGAAGAGGAGGGATACATTCAGAAGTGAATATAAAATACATCAATATTTTTTTTTTCATTTAGAAGGAGAGAAATCGGGGCCTCTAGTGACTTACCCTGAAGTTTTCAGGGACCTTTTGATATGCCTTGCCTCAAAGGGCTTCTTGGAACACTGAAAAGGGAGGGATTATACAGGCTGGACAGTGGCTGAGAAGGAAAGTTTCCAGGCCAGTCAACAGAAGTTGTGCCTGTTCTCCATTGATACCTTCCTAGCTCCAGCCACCTAGGCTGGCCTTGCCCTTTTTTTTAAGCCCTTACTTTTCTTAGAATCCACACTAAGTATTGGCGCCAAGGCAGAAGAGTGGTAAGGGCTAAGCGATTGAGGTTTAGTGACTTGCCCGGGGTCTGAGTCCAGATTTGAACCTGGGACCTTCTGTCTCTATCTAATCTTTTGACCTCAGGGGAAATAGTGCTGGTCCTGGAGTCAGAAAGACCTGAGTTCAAATCTAGCCTTGGATACTTACCCTGGGCACATCACTTGACCTCTGCTTCCCTTAATTCACTGGAGAAGGAAATGGCAAACCACTGTGGTATCTTTGCCAAGACAGTGCCGCAAACAACACTGGCGTACCGTGGTCCACAGAGTCAAGAAGAGTTGGGCAGGACTGAATGAATAACAACTACTACAAAGTAACGTCAGCTTAGCTCCTGGAAAGAGAGGACTCCAGCTCTAATTAGAAACCATTATGTTTGCTGTCCAGGACAAATCAATAGCAGGAGAGTTGGGGTGGCAAGAAATAGATCACCCCTAAGTAGGCTGACTATTGGGATTCCAAATGTGTTGGGACGACCGACTCCTCGGAGAGTGCAGAGATGCTGCTGCCGTGAAGTCCCTTTGGATTGACAGGTTACCTCTTGCCAAATCACCAAGGAATAAGGTCTGAGGATTTGGAATCCATGGACCAGACTAGGGGGACATGTCTGGAGAACTCCCAGCTGGACCAGGGCCTGAGGCATTCGCAGGGCTGAACACATCCCAACCTAAGCATAACTCCATCCTGCCTAGGGGAGCTTTTCAAAGCAGGTTCCATGCACTTTCCGATGATGCTATCGCCAAGCTGAAGTTGTGGAACCAAGAGATTGTTGGACTTGGAGCTGGGACTTTAGAGAGCATCTTGTCCATTCTTGTGTTTACAGAGGAGTTCACCACTCAGGACCCGAGATTCGAATGAACTGGCCCAAGATCACCCAGATGGCGTGCAGCAGAGTTGTGATTAAACCCGTAGCTTTGAACGCCAGATCAAGTCTTCTTTAGGTGGCTGGGTGCTGCGGTGAATTAAGAACTAGGCTTAGAGTCAGCAAGGCTTAAATTGAAAGCCAGCCTCAGATAGTACAAGTTGTCTTGACCTTGGGTAAGTCATTTAACATGCTTTGCCTCAATTTCCTCAACTGTAAAATCAGGATAATAACAGCAACTCTCTTGTTTACTGGTAGGATTGGTATTAGGGTTAGATGAGATAATATTTGTAAAGTGTTTAGCACATAGCTGATGCTATGTAAATGCTAGTTAGAATAATAATAATAATAATTATTATTATTATTATTATATTTTTCCATTATACCATGATCCATCTTGGGACTGGACACAAGATCTTCATGGTCATGAGGGAGAGTAACACAAATTCAGAAAGTTCTCCTGTTTCCTTGGGGCTGAAAAGGCCTAATATTGGGTTTACTTTTTTATTTTTTATAGATCTTTCTCTTCTGTTTTAATATCAGTTCTAAGACAGAGGAGTGGCGAGGATTAGCCAGTGGTGCTGAAGTGACTTGCCCAAGGTCAGACAGCGAGGAAGTGTCTGAGGCTAAATTTGAACCCACATCCACTGAGCCACCTAGCAGCCCCCATGTTTTATTTATTCCCCCTCTCCTTCTGGGGTCCTCTGAGCCAGCCATATGTGACATGGCTCATCCACAGAAACCAATGGCTCATCTAAGGTAGTGACCTGGAGTATGGGTTCCTCCAGTTCAGTTATTCTCTCTCCTAGTATTTCTTGAAAATCCTATACTAATATGCTTATATTTAAAGAACACTTTGCCATTTACAGTCAAGTTTGGGAGATAGACTGTGTAATGTTAGCCTCATGAGTGACTTACCCAAGGTCACTAAGTCAGACGTAGGGGACTTGGGCCTTTCCTTTTGAAAAGACAAACCCCAACAAGCATACAAAGCAGTTAAACTCTGGGTCCTCATCTGTAAAGTCAAGTCAACAGCATTTATAAAGCACTCATCGTGTGCCAGGTAGTGTGCCAAGCACTGAGGATACAGATGGTGTATTTGTATATTTGTATGAATAATACAGGTGTTTGTACATGTCCAGATCAGCTAACATGGACGGACCTGCTTCTGTGCCTCTGGGACAAGACATTCTGTGCTCCTCTGCTCACATGGATGGAAACAGCCTTTTTCCATTGCCTGGAGAGTCAGAACAGGCAGCGTCTTTAAAATGACCAGGCTGGGACAGACTCTCTTTTTTTAGACCCTTCCCTTCCATCTCAGTATATACTAAGTATTGGTTCCAAGGCAGAAGAGTGGAAAGAGCTAGACAGGGAGGGTTAAGGGACTTGCCCAGGGTCACCCAGCCAGGAAGTGTCTTAGGTCCCATTTGAACCCAGGACCTCCCCCTCTCCAGACCTGGCTCTCAATCCACTGAGCCACCTAGATGTCCTGGGAAGAGTCTCTTTTCCTCTCTTCCATGTCTATCCAGAGGGGGTGAAGCTCCTCTTCACCCACAAAATGAACTGGGTGGGGGAGAAGGGGTCCTGCCTCCCCCCACCCCTTTTAGATCCCAGGGTCCCAAGTGCTAGGTGCAAGTAGGGTTGTCCCCAGAGCCTGCGTGGAACTGCAGCCTCCTTGGAGGCAGGACTCTAGAACAGACGTCCCTCCTTTCTCTCTCTCCTTCAGGGCTTAACCCTGAGCAGCAAACCCCGTTCTGGGGCCAACCAGAGCAGCGGCTTGCTCAGGACATCATACATTCCCAGCAGAGGGTGGGTGAACGGCTGAGATCAGCCTCAGCTCTTTCATCTTTTCCAGAATGATTAGCTGGAGTGGCAGGCAGAAAGCTGAGCGACAAGGAAAGAAGGAAGGGGGAGTGGGGTCCCGAGAAACAGGGAGCATCGGGCACAGGACACCTGTGCTCCGTCATCGACACCGGTCACCCGGCAGCTTTGCAGTGCACCGTGAAACCTTACCTGCATGAGGGAGGCTGCTGTGCTGACAGTGACCTCTCTCCTTCAGCCTCTACGTCCCCGACCAGGGAGATGGAGTCAAAAGAGCCACCCAGGATCTGGGCACCCCTCCCAGGGGCAGGGATTCGAAGGGTATCCTTCTCGGACATTCGCCTCTGGTCTCCCTTCCCGACCAGGGTCCAGACACAAGAAATCTGGCGAGCAGCGAAAGATTCCATTTTATCATCTAGCTCCCCGAACGGGGCAGATGGAAAACTCTGATCCGTTTATTTTTCTAGTAAATAAGAAAAGATGGAGGCGGAGTGGATGGAGGGCAAGTCTGGGAATTAGAAAAGACCCAGGCTCTCATCTTTCCTCTGACACTTAGCAGCTGTGGGATCAAAAAGGGGAGTCAATAACCTCTCTCAACCTCAGTTTCCTCATCCATAAAATGGGTGGTTTGTACTAAATGCCCTCTGGGGTTCCTTTTAAGTCTAGAACTCTGCACCTAAGATCTATGATTTGTGTATCAACTGTCTAAGCTCAAGTGTTTGGGGAGAGGGAGGTCACAGAAGAAACTGTGGAATGGCTGAAGGAGCACCGAATCTCTGCCGCGTACCAACGATGGGACCTGGGCAATAATGATGATACAACAATGCCATTGAAGCTTACACATTCTTTTTTGGGGGGTTTTTGTTTTCATTTTTATTGTCATGCAAAACACTTCCATATTGGTCGTTGTTGTAAAAGCAAACTCATACATGACCCAAACCCCCAAATAAAACCATAAATACGCCACTGTGAAAGATGTGCTTTGATCCCCATCTGTCTGACTCCAGCAGCTCTTTCTCTGGAGGTGGATAGCATGCCCCTCTAAAGCCAGATCGTTGCGCTGCTGAGAGTAGCCAAGTTTTCACAAATAATCATCATCCAATATTGCTAAGTTTACACAATTCTTTAAGAACATTATCTCAAGGGGCAGCTAAGTGGCTCAGTGGATGGAGAACTAGGCCCAGAGACAAGAGGTCTTGGGTTCAAATGTGATCTCAGACACGTCCTAGCTGTGTGACCCTGGACAAGTCATTCCCATTACCTAGCCCTTACTACTCTTCTGCCTTAGAACCAATACACATACACAATATTGATTCTAACACGGAAGGTAAGGGTTTTAAAAAAAAGAACATTATCACAGTTGACTCTCATGACAGTCTTGGGAAGGGAGAGGTTAGCCCCATTTTGCAGATGAAAAGACTAAAGTTAAGTGATTTGCCCATAGTCATGCAGCTATTTGAACTCTGGTCTTCTAGATTCTGGGTCCAGCATTCATTCTATTATGCCAACTTTTCCAAGGATTTTTGGTCTTTGGTCTCCATTTATACTCTTAAAAAATATTGAGGACTCTCCAAGAAGCTTGTTTTGTGGGTTATATCTGTTTGCATTTATTATATTCGTGATTAAAAAGTCTTAGCATTATTGTGAAAAGTTTTGACCCTGTAGACACTCTGAAAGGATCTCAGAGACCCCCTAAGGTCCTCTGCACTGCCCCCCCCCCCACTCTGAGAGCTGCCATCCCTCTGGAGCAAACCACTTAACATCGGTGTCCCAGCTTCTTCTTCCTTAAGATGGAGATAATGATACTTTGCAACAAGCTCATAAGAAAAGTGAACTCTTCACCTAAGATAGAGCCCTGCCCTCCAAAAGTTTACAATCTAGCTGGAGAAGCAAGATGGAAAAAAAAACAATAAAAACAAAAACAGTGCAACCAGAATACCTAATGTAGGACTTGTGGTGTAGACAGACCCTGTCTCAAGAGGTCATTGAGAGAGGAGTTAAGCAATGTGATGAGACAATGGAATACAAACGCCAAATAGTGAAGACAGTCAATGCTGTAGGAGTCCAGAGGAGGAGAAGATCGGCGTGGGCTGTGGGATGGTTAAAAAATCTGAGCAGAGGCAGGAAAGGTAGGTGGTGAGTAATAATAATAGTGATAACTCATAATTATATGTTATTTTACAGTTTATAAAGCACTTTCTCCCCAGCAGCCCTGAGGAATAGGTAATGAATACGCATATTATCATCTTTATTTTGCATTGAGGAACTCAAGAGAAATGACTTTGTCCTTGCTCCTAGAGCTAATAAGCTAATCAGTAGCAGAACCCCAAGACTTCTGACTGGAAGGAAGGAAGGAAGGAAACAAGCATTTTGAAACACCTGCTGGGTGCTGAGCATTCTGCTAAATGCTTTAAAATATCATTTCATTTGATCCTCATAACATCTCTGGGAGGTAGGCACTATTATTATTACCCCCATTTTGTTGTTGAGGAAACTGAGATGGATAGAGGTTGTGGGTGATTCATGAAGGGTCACACAATTAAAAAATGTTGGAGTCTGGATCTGAACTCAGATCTTCCTGACTCCAGATCCACACTCTGTCTCCATCTGTTTCCAAGGCAACGTGATTTCTATTTATGCCTCCTTAGCAGCAAGATGAGTAGGATATAAATAGGGAGCAAAGACTATCTAGTGATCTTTTCTCAACCTTCATCTTTCTTGACCTCTCTGAAGGCTATGACACTGTCCATCACCCTATTCTCTTTGATATTGTCTTCTCTAGGGTTTTTTTTTAAACCCACACCTTCCATTTTAGTATTAATTCTAAGACAGAAGAACAGCAAGGGTTAGACAATCAAAATTAAGTGACTTGCCCAGGGTCACACTTCTAGGAAGTATCCAGCTCCTCCTGACTCTAGGTTTCTCTCTAATTTTTTGTGACACTACTCTATCCTGGTTCTCCTCTTATTTATCTGGCTGCTCCTTCTCCATCTCCTTTGCTGGACATACCTATTAAGCCTGGGGCCCCCAGGACTTTTCCTAGGTCCTCTCCTCTTTTCCCTCTATGTTATTTCCCTTGGTAATCTCATCCGTTTCCATGGATTCAATATCATTTACTTATACAGCCCTAACCTCATGTCTGATCTCCAATCTTTCTATTTGCAACTACCTTTCAGATCTCTTGAACTGCATGTCCTGTAGACATCTTAAACTCATCATTGTCCAAAAATGAACCCATTATCTTTCCCCTCTAACCTCCTTTCCAAATTTCCCTCTTAAGGGGATAGAACCAAAATGGCGGCTTAGGAGCAGCAGAAGCTGAAAAGGCTCTGAGAATCCTTCCAAACCAAATTTCCCTGTTCTGTGGAAGGCAGCACTATTGTCCCTGTCATCAGAGGTAACAACCTATGGGTCATTGCCATCCCTCTCCCTGATATCCAATCTCTTGCCAAGGCCTGTTAATTTTAGCTTTGTCATATCTCTTAAATATGTCCTCTTGTCTCCTTTAATATAGCCATCACTCTGGGGCAAGTCCTCATCCCTTCCTGCTTGGACTATTGCAATGGTCTGCTAGAAGGTCTGCATGCCTTAAGTCTCTCCCCACTCACTTATGAGGAGGGATGCTATCCACATCCAGAGAAAGAACTATGGGAGTAGAAACAGAGAAGGAAAAATAACTGCTTGATCACATGATTTGATGGGGATATGATTGGGGATGTAGACTCTAAGCAATCACTCTAATGCAATTATCAATAATATATGGAAATAGATCTTGATCAATGACACATGTAAAACCCAGTGGAATAGCTCATTGGCTATGGGAGGGTGGGAGGGTGAAGGGTGAATCATGTAACCATGGAAAAATTTTCTTAATCAATTAATTTTTTTTTAAGTCTCTCACCACTCCAGTCAATCCTCCACTAAGTCGCCAAAGCACAAATTGGACCACATCAAGACTCTACCCATTAAATTTCAGTGGCTCCCTGTCACTTCTAGGACAAAAGCCCTCTGTTTGGTGTTGAAAGCCCTTTATAGTCTTCTCCCTTTCCAGTCTTCTATGTTACACTCCCTCCCAAACTTCCCCCATTCCCACCCCAACCATATACTCTTTGATATAACAACACAGATCTCCTTGCTGCCCTTTCAACAAGACACCAGAGTCTGTCATGTTGGTCAGACAGACATCTCTCATCTCCAGGCATTTTGACCATCTAGCCCCCATAAATGGAATGTTCTCCTTCCTCATCTCTGCCTCCTGGCTTCCCTGACTTCCTTTAAGCCCTAAATAAAATGCCCCCTTCCGCAAGAAGCCTTTATTCATTCCTCTTAATTCTAGGGTCTTCTCTCTGTGGATTATTTCCACCATATCCTGTATATAACTTGGTTGTATGTAGTTCTTTGCTTATTGTCTCCCCTTGAGATTATGAATTCCTCAAGAACAGAAACTTAAAAAAAAATGTTTTCTTTGTATCCCCAGAGCTTAGCATGATGCCTGCCACATAAGAGGTACTTACTGTTTATCGACTGACTCACTAAATAGGGAGACCATTCCGTGAAAGAGGGAATAGCCATCAGGAAATGTACTGCTTCAGGAATGAGCAATGTTCTTCCCCTTGAAATGAGAGGATAAGAATCTCAGAGACTATCTTTAGGTTGAAAATACAAACCATTCCTCCTAGGACCATTTCACAGATGCCTAGAACAGAGAGTTCAGGCCTCTACTTGTTCATTTCAGCTTGGGTCCCGGTAAAAAGGTCTGTCCAGGTCATAGATTGAGTACTAGAAGAGATCTTGGAGTGAATCTGTTCTAACTCTTATTCATCTATTTTTTTTTAAATCCTTATCTTCTGATTTAGTATGAATTCTAAGACAGAAGAGTGGCAAGGGCTAGGTAATTAGGGCTAAGTGACTTGTCCCGGGTCAAACAGCTCGGATTGGCTGACTCTGGATTTGAAGCCACATTCTCCTGACTCCAAACTGGTGCTCTATCTACTATGCCACCTAGCTGCCCCCTATTCATCCTTTCTAACCTCCTCATTTTACAGATGAGGGAACAGAGGCCCAGAGAGTTCTAAATGACTTGCCCAGGGTCACAGCTCATAACTGTCTGAGGAAGGATTCTAGCCCTGGTCTTCCTGACTCCAAGTTCTCTACTCTACCAAGGTCACCCCCTTTCCCACTGAACCATGTTGCCTCCACTCCCCTCTTTGATGCTTCCCCACTGCCATGGAAAGTGTTATCTACAAGACCCACTTTGAGGGCTCTGGCCTGACTGAAGGAGGCAGGCTTCTTTAATTAAAAGAATCTCCGGGAATAACAGAGAGTTCTGCAGCTAGAAAGCAAATGGATAGATAGTAAAGAATGGGGGATTTCCCTCTACTCCCCATCAGTAAATTGATTATACCCTGCCTATTTGGACTTGTCCTTGATTTCCACATCTAGACAAAAGGTTTCTTGGGGAAAAGAAAAAAAAGGGGGGGGGGGCTATCCATTCCTGGATGAAGGGAGAGCTTGGATCAGTGCACAAGATGCTGAAAAAAGGCTTTTTGGTGATGATGATAACAGCTTGAGACAAGCCAGCACTAGCTGTCTCCATGACAAGGCCTTTGTCCTGGAGGAGAGGAGGCAGAGAGGGGATTAGCTTAAGAGTTTCCAAGTAGAGAAGGATGAGAAAAAAATGGATTCAGGGACATGAAAAGGAAAAGGAAGGTAATAGCTGAGTTTAGTGGATCCAATTTGCTTCTGAGTGTCCTCCCTTCTGTCTCAGGGGGCAGGGCTCCCCACCTCAGCCTGGAGTGCCTGGGAGGGACTGGGTGAGTGTGTGGGGGAGAATCACCGCCCATTGGACTCCTGGACTCTGCAGCGTGGGCAGAAGCTCAGGACCAGCCAGGGCTGCCCAGAGCGTTAGCCAGTTTCCCAGGAGAGCTGCGGCTGCCTTCTGCAGCCCCTTAATGGAGGTCCCTGGGAGCACAATACGATCGCCCATCTGAATTATTTATACATTATGTCATCTTTCCTTCCAGTTGCACTCGGCAGCTGAAATTTTATAGAGCGGTATTATTAATTGAAACAATTAGTCCTGGAGATATCAACAAGCCCACGTCATATGGCTCAGGATGTTCATGGCAAGAATCTCAATCTCTCTCTCTCTCTCTCTCTCTCTCTCTCTCTCTCTGTCTCTCTTTCTCTCTCTCCTCTCTTTCCCTCTTCCCCCTCTCTCTTCCCTTCCCTCTCTCTCTCTTTCTCTCTCTCCTCTCTTTCCCTCTTCCCCCCTCTCTCCTCCCTTCCCTCTCTTTCTCTTTCTCTCTCCCTCCCCCTTTCCTTTTCCCTCCCTCTCTCCCTCCCCCTCTCTCTTTCTCTTCTCTTCCCCTCTCTCTTTTTCCCCTCTCTCTCCTCTCTTTCCCTCTTCCCCCCCTCTCCTCCCTTCCCTCTCTTTCTCTTTATCTCTCCCTCTCCCCCTTTCCTTTTCCCTCCTCTCTCTGTCTCTTTCTCTCCCTCCCCCATCTCTTTCTCTCCCCCTTCTCCCTCTCTTTCTCTGCATCTCTCCCTCCCCCGCTCTCCTCTCTGTCTCTCTCTCTACCTCCTGCCTCCCCCATCCCCCACCTCCTCTAGGCTAGATGGAAGCAGAGCCATTGTGCCCTCCCCTGCTCCTTTCAGGGGGCTGCATTGCTACAACCCAGACTGACAGCACTCCTGCTGCTGTTCCCTGAGTCCTGAGCTTCAGCCTTTGCTAGAAGCTGAGAAGTCCCAGAAGTCAAAGCTTTCCTTGGCTCTCTCAGTCCTGCTCCAGCTCCTTCAGGGAGGAAAAGGGGAGAAGTGGGCATCAGAGGTTGTTAACACACTTCTTTCATTCAGTTACTTTTTGAGCATCTACTGGGTAGCCAGAGCTCTGCTAGTATTTGGGGTGGGAGGGAGATGTAAGAGGGAGGGCAAGGGAGGCAGAGATAGAAGAAGACAAGGTCTCTGCTCTCAATATGCCCTCAGATGGTCTAGTAGGTGAGCCCCATTAATGAGACAATTAGAGGGGGCAGCTGGGTGGCTCAGTGGATGGAGAGCCCAGCCCAGAGACAAGAGTCCCTGGGTTCAAATCTATCCTCAGACACTTCCTAGCTGTGTGACCCTGGGCAAGTCACTTAACCCCCATTGCCCAGCCCTTATTGCTCTTGTGCCTTAGAACCAATATCCAGTATTGATTCTAAGACGGAAGGTAAGGGTTGGCCCAAGTGCTATGGAAATTCAGAGAAGGGAATGAGCAATGGAATTTATGGTCATCAGCATTGATTTCCTAGTGGAGGTAGGTCTTTTAGAGGCCTAGAAGAGTGGACAGAATTTGAATGGTTTGGAGGAGAGGGTGGGCATTCTAGGAGTGGAGAATGAGCAGAAGCATGGAGATACCAGTAATGAGTAACCTATATGGAATGGCTGGGATTGGAAGAGACCTAGCTGAAAGAATGTTGTATCAGCAAGTAAGATGGCGGCAGGAGGAGAAGCAATAAATGGGCACCAATGGCAGGAAGAAATGGATAGACTGGACAGAAAGGGAGGCTTAGCTAACATGAGCCCTGCCCACCCAAACCAGGCTGGGTAAATCCCTCTTGCTGCCAAGTCACTGACCTTAAGTTCCAGGACCCAGCCTGGGCAGAGACCTGGAATAGGAATGGAAAATTTGGCTAAGCCTTTGCCCAGGGTCAGGTGACAGAGCTTCAAGGACGAGGCCCAGTGTTTCAGATCTCCCCATCTTATGACAAAAAACGAAACCAGAGAGACCACAGGCTCAGGTTCCTGGAAAAGGAAACAGGGTGTCAAGATGGAAACATCCAGTAGGCTTTAAAAACAACTGCCATTTGCCCCTTCCAACCCCTTCACCTCCATGAAGCTGGTTCAGTGTAGATATCCCTTATTTTACCGAATAAATAGCTTTTGAAACAGACTTTCCAATACAGGAATTCAATGAAAACATTTTAATTCAACAAATATCTGCAACTCCATACAAGATATTATGAGAGGTTCTGGATTCTCTGATAGGACCCTCTTGTTTTATGTTCTTGATAAGTTTTATCCAAGTCAAATTTGGATCAATGGAATCTTATTTGCTATACCTAGGGGTGCACCTGTTTTCTGGGAAATTTTCCTATATTCTTTTGCAAAGGGAAGAACCTTTTTTAAAAAGTAAATAACTGAGGGCAGCTGGATGGTTCAGTGGATTAAGAACCAAGCCTAGAGACGGGAGGTCATAAGTTCAAATCTGACCTCAGATACTTCCTAGCTGTGTGACCCTGGGCAAGTCATTTAACCCCCATTTCCTACCCCTTACCACTCTTCTGCCTTGGAATCAATAAATACTTAGTATTGATTCTAAGATGGAAGGTAAGGGTTAAAAAATAAAGCAAATAACTACTTTTAGTGGTGCTGTTTTGTTGTGGTTGTTCAATCATTTCAATCATGTCTAACTCTGTGACCCCATTTGATGTTTACTTGGCAACGATACTAGAGTAGTTTGCCATTTCTTTGTCTAGCTCATTTTACAGGTGAGGAAAACTGAGGCTAACAGGATTAAATGACTTGTTCAGGACAACACAGTTTGTAACTATCTGAGGCCAGATTTGAACTCATGGAATGAGCTTTTCTGACTCCAGACTTGGCATTCTATCCTCTGGGCTACGTAGTCACTCTTTTCCTAAATGAGATTTTCTTAAAGTAAAGTCCACTTGTAACACATTAAAGAAGGCTGAGGCCACCCAGGAAAAGGTTGAGAAATAGCTAATGTAGGGCCTAGAACCAGAATGGGCCTTAGAGGCCATCAATTGTAGAGCCCTCATTTAAAGATGAGGTAAACTGAGTCTAAGAGAAGTTAAAGAACTTTGCCCAGGGCCACAGAGATTACCAACAGTTTTGAACCAAGGTCCTATGACTCCACCTCATTTTACAAATGAGGAAATGGATGCCTGAAGGCAGAAGAGCAAAGGGAGGCAAACAGGATTAAGTGACTTGCCCAGGGTTACACAGCCAGGAAGTGTCTGAGGCCATATTTGAAACCAGGGACTCTTGACTCTGGGTTTGGTGCTCTACCCACTGGGCCTCCCAGCTGCCCCAGAGGGTGCTCTAAAGACAAACCTCTCTGACTTCCCAATTTTGTCAACATCCTCCCTGTCTGAGATGCCTGTTCACCATCTTACAGCGGCCCAGAAACTTCTCAAAAAAGGCTAAGTTTGGGCATAGCAGAAGGAAATCTCTGATTTGAGTGGATACCTCATCATTAAACAAAGGGGCCTTCGTTTTGAAGGAATATTCCTGAATACCTAAAAGTATGGAGTCAAGGAGGAAGGCAGGAAAGAGAAAACAATCAGATAGAAGGGAAAAGGAGGAAGGGAGAGTTTCAACAAGAGTCCAAACAGTGCTTCCAAGTAAGATAATATAGCATATATTTATTATTGTGTAATGAGCCCTGGACACGAGTCTGGAAACATTGGTTTAAACTTTGGCATCCCCACTTATTATTTGTGTGACTCTTGGCAAACTATCGGCTCTCTCTGAACCTCAGCGTCTTCATCCTTTGAAATGGCGGGAAGAGGACTAGATTTGGAGTCTAAGGACCTGCATACAGGTTCTGGCTCTGGCACCTCGCCCTTATAGGACCTTGAGTGAGTCCCTTGACCTCTTTTCCTCGGAGGGACCTGACTCAATGGATAGGTATTTGGGATAAGGAGCTAAGAGATTATACAGTTTACATTTGCATTAGAGTTATTTATTTTGTTTGCATGTCTTTTCCCCCAATTAAATGAGAAGCTCCAAGAAGCAAGGGATTCAGTCCTGTTTGTCTTTAATAGCACCTAACTAGACCTTGTACATAATAAAAGTTCTTAACTAAAATGAGGGAAGTTGGACTAGTTTGAAAAGGTTGAAAAAAAAAACAAAAAACAAAAAACTTCCAATAGGCAAAAATGACCTCAAGCCAGCTCATAAAGCTCAATTCACAGTAATTGCCAAAGGGGATGTAGTCAGGAGTCCTGACTATACAGAGATTATTGAAATCGTCATGAGGTCAAAGGCCCCTTGAAATTAAATTTTGTGTTAATGAACATGTACTCCATTCCGAGTTAGGGGTAAAGGGTCAATGTGAAAATAAAGGGGAGATCATTTACAAAGACTTGTTTAGGCATCATGGGATTAGCATTTCTGCCTCTAAAGCCCCATACTTGGATTATTTTAATTGGTGATCTAGTAATTCAAGTCAATTCAATATTTGTTAAATACCTACTGTGTGAAGAACAGTGTGTTTGACACTGTAGGGGAGAGCAAAAACTCAGGTAATGGTGGTATTCGTGGATATGATTCTCAGCAGTGCCCCTCTGTTCTAGCACCATGGTTTCTGCCCAAATTGTGTCCCTAATGGTGGTTTCATGGAGGCTGTTGTCATTTTCACTGGTGCCAAATGTCATATTTAGTGACTGAGGGGATGTCTCCAATTATTCTCATTTCTCTCAGGTTCTTCCCACACTCCCATTCCTGTTTTCTTCAGCATTATCTCTAACTATGGAGAGAGAGAGAGAGAGAGACAGACAGACAGACAGACAGACAGACAGACAGAAACAGAGAGACAGAGACAGAGAGACAGGGAGAGAGAGAGAGAGAGAGAGAGAGAAACACAGAGAGACAGAAACAGAAAGCTTCCTTCTCTATGGTGGACAATCCCAAGTATTTTCTAGCCATTGTTCCTAATTTTATAAGGCCCATTTTCCTTCAGATATCTCTTCTTAGGAGAAGATACAATAATAAATTAATATTTTATATAATATAGAAATAATAAGTAAAATAGTGAAACCAGTTTAGGTCCTTGAGGTCAGGGACTATCTTTTGCCTCTTTCTGTATCCCCAGTACTTAGCATATAGTGTGTTTAATAAGTGTTTATTAAATGAATGAATGAATGAATATTATTATCCCCATTTTATTGTAGGGGAAATTGAGGCAGATGAACTTTAAGTGACTTGCCTAAAGACACACAGCAAGTAAATGAGACCAGATTTGAATTCAGATCTGACTCTAAACCCTGCACTATCCACTGCCCCACTATCTGCCTCCCAGATGTTGCCTCTATCAGTGCTGCATGGGTTTGACACTTTTATTGATGTCTTTAGACCCTCTCTTCTGAGATACTCTTCTGTAGAGCTAAAGGAATTGACACCTCATTCTATGAAGTTCTTATTCCTGTCTTTCTGCTTCAATAAAATATCTACCCCAAATAGGAGAGACTTTAATTCTTTTCATATTTCATGGACATAAAAACATATTTTTAATATTTCACAAATACTGGACTATGTACTTGTTATCTCATTCTTTATAAATGACTGGCTGGTGCACCTTCTTGTTCAGCTATTCATGTCTTTGATTATGTCTTCTATGTCTCTTAATACACATAAGACGTTATTGGTAATTGTTTGCTGCCTATTTACCCACCCACTATGCATCTTTTCACTGTACTTTGAATCATCTACAGTTGTCATTCTTTTGTGATCATGATTTTTAGCCATATATTCCATGATTGGCAACCATATAACATCCCTTGTAGCATATTAGGTTTAAAAAAGTGTGTGTGTGTGTGTGTGTGTGTGTGTGTGTGTGTGTGTGTGTGGCCAAGGGTGGGTGTCAACTTTTATAGCAGTGAAAAGCTTAGCATTACCAAAAATACTATGGAATTTTCTAAAAATAATCCAGTCTGATCATTTCCTTTTTTTTTTATTCTGGGATCAATTCATGGTCCATGAATAGCATGTCTAAATTAAATGTACTGTGTAGATTAACCCAATGAATTGCATGCCTCAATCTGAGCTATATTCATCCTTTGTTCACTTTTTTTCAATGTGAATGATTTACTAGATTACCCAACTCCATATCCAGTGCTCATTACACTCTCCCTGAATAATATATCAATGTCTGGTAGTTGTCAGTTTGGGTTTGAGGAGGAACTGAGATTAGGAAGGAAGAGTATGACCTGCATTAGAAGGATTTTTTTTGGTACTTTTGTGCTTGCTATATCTTTTCAGTAAATAGCCATTTTGTAAAAGCTAACTGGTGTTAATTAGTTATGGAAGAATAAATTGGAAAGAGAACTAACAGCTTGAAATAAGCAGTACAAAACTTCCTAGAGAAATAAACATGCTGAAAATTAGAATGAACCAAATAGGAGCTAATGACTCCAGAAGACAATAAGAAATAGTCAAACTAAGTCAAAAGACTGAAGCAGAAAAAAAGGAACAAAATGTCAATTATTTCATAGCAAAAAAACAACTAAACTGGGAAACAGATCCAGGAGACAGAATTTAAGAATCATTGAACTATATAAAAGCCACAAACAACAACAAACAAAAGAAAAACACCCTACACATAATTTTTCAGAAAATCATAAAAGAAAATACCCAGATCTCTTAGTACCAAAAGGCAAAATGGAAATAGAAAGAATCCACTGATTACCCCCCAAAAGAATACCCAAAATGAAAATTCACAAGAACATTATAGCCAAAATCCAAATGATTCCAACTATTTGAATAAAGAACTCACTCTCTGGCAAAAACTGTTGGGGAAACTGCAAAGTTGTCTGGCAGAAATTAGTTATAGACTAATATTTGCTCCACACACCAAAATAAGTTCCAAACGAATGAGATAATATCATAAACAAATTAGAGGAAGACAGAAGAAATTACTTGTCATATCAATGGATAGAAGAGTTCACAACGAAAGAAAGGATAGAGAGTATCATGGAAGGTGAAAATTATATAATTTAGCATTTTTAGAATTTTAAAAGTTTTTGTGTAAATAAAACCAGTGCAGTTAAAATGAGAAAAGAAGCAGGTAAGTGGAGGGAAATTTGCTGCAAAGTTTCTTTAATAGAGTTCTCATTTCTAAGATCTATAGGGAAGTAATTCAAATTTCTAAGAATCAGAGCCATTCCCCAATTGATAAATGGTCAAAGAATATAAACAAGAAGAAAAATCATTATTAAAAGGCCCTAAATCACTAATATAGAAATGCAAATTAAAACAACTCTGAGGTTCCATTTCATGTCCCTCAGATTGACAAGAGTGACAAGAAAGATAAATTATAACTATTGGAGGAATTATGAGAAAACAGATGCATAAATACACTGTTGTTGGAACTGTATCTGGATCTGTACCCTTTGATTCACCAACACCACAACTAGGTCTATACCCCAGGGATCAAAGAAAGAGGAAAGGATCTATATGTAAAAAAAAATTTGTATTAGCCCTTGCTATGATGGCAAAGAATTCAAAACTGAGAAAATAGCCATCAAATGGGGAATGGCTAAACAAGTTATGTTATATTGTGATGGAATATTATTATGCTAAAAGAAATGATAGAGGGGATATTTAGAAAAACCTGGGAAGACTTGTGTGAATTAATGCAAAGTGAAAAAAGTAGAACCAGGAGACAATTTAAACAATGATAACAATATTTACAATAAGACAACTTTCAACTTTACAAGACAACTTTCAAAGACTTGGGTACTCTGATCAACGACCATCCACAATTATAGAGGACAGACGATGAAATATGCTGTTCATCTCCAGATAGAAAACAAATGGACTTAGAACACGGTGTAAAACATATTTTTTTTTTTTGGACCTAGCTAATGTAGGGATTTATTTTGCTCAACTATACTTGTTCATAACAGTAGTTTTTTTTTTCTTGCTTTCTCAGTGTGGAAGTAGGGGGATAAAGGGAGAGAACAGGCAGTTTTTTAGTTGATTGAAAAAAATTTTAATTTTAACAAAGATGACCAAAAAAAATCCTCCAGATCTTTTTTGCACTAACTCCTACCTAGCTTTGCCTCCCCCATTTTGTATTTATAAAGTTTTCTTTTTTAATTCAAGAGTGTGGTTTTACATTTATTCCTACAAAATATCATCTTTTAAAATTTGGTCTAATGTTCTTGCCTGTTGAGATTTTTTAAAATTCTGAATCTGTCATCCAATGTGTTGTCTCTCCCTCAGTTTTGTGTCATCTGAACACTTAATAAACATGCCATCTATGCCTTTATCCCAGACAATGATTTAAAAAAATATAAGTCAATATGGTACAATAGAAAGATGGCTGGATTTGAAGTCAGAGAATCAGGGTTGAAATCCTGGTTTTGCAGTATCTGATTGGCTTCTTGCTGGGTACTATATAAGAGGATTCCTTTTGTGTATGGTTTCAACTAGATGACCCTGAGGCCTTTTCCAATCTTCAAATTTTAGTTTTCTATGACTCTATGGGTTAGAGGAGGAGAAAGGTGAAGGGTTTTCCATTTAGGAGATGATACAAAAAGTATATCCCATCCAGTCAAGTCAATAAGTATTTATTAGAGACCCACTAGGTGCCAAGCACTGCACATACAAAGTGGTGGGCATACAAAGAAAGGACCCAATCCCTCATCTCAAGAGGCTCTCAATCAAGGAGAAGGAGGCAGGTGGGGCACGAAATGCAAACTAGGTACAAACAAGGTACAAACAAATTGGAGATAGAGGGAAGCATTAAGGAAGACAGGAAAAAAGTTTCTTGCAGAAAAGTAGGATTATAACTGCTCTTGAAGGAACACAGAGAAGTCAAGAAGCAGGAAGGAGGAGGGAGAGAATTCTAGTCATGGGGCCAGTGAAAATGCAGTCAGGAGATGAAGTATCTTGTATGAGGAACAGCAAAGAGGTCAAGTCACTGGATCACAGAGTATTGAGGGTGTGTTGGGTAAAAAAGGCTGAAAAGGTAGGAAGGGGTCAGATTCTGAAGGTGGGAGGGGGGTGATAATGTTGTTCTGTACTTTCAGTAGTGAGGAAACTGGTGTGGAAAGGGTTAATTGACTTACCCAGGGTCACACAGCTATAAATGTCTGAATTCAGATTTGAACTCAGATTTGAAGTCTTCCTGACTCTAGATAGATGCCTTTCTGGGGGGTCTGGAACCCCAGAGTAAGGCTAGTTATATTTTCTCCTCAAAGTTGTAAAAGAAACCCTTGAGGGATGGTGAGATTCTTTTCTAATGCTATTGGCTTGACCCTCCATTCTGGTGTGTTTTCTCCAATATCCATTGCTAGTTACCTCTTCAATATCATCTAATCAAAACTAATAAATAGTTCAACATCATCTATGCCACTGATTAGTGTCCCAGTATCATTTAACCAATTAGCATTAATTAGCTTTTAGAGATATTTAATAAGAAGATACAGCAAAAACAGAAGTAAAGATGCAGCCCCTCCCCAAATTATGGGCACAATCTTTTCCCATGCACCCCCAGTTCCTGGAGAGAGTGGACACAGGCTTAAGTAACTGCTTCAAGGTAGTTGCCCAACCAATTCATTTTCAAATTAGACAGAGGTGAAGGATGGAATTCTTCCCTTTGCTTATGTGAAGCAGCATGTTGGTGACAATCCACTAATGGGCTGGTCAAGCAAGGTGCTGGAGTTTAGCTCTTCACCTGACTTGGTTCCCCCCAAATTCTGGTATATAGACACTGGTTCCTGGACTCAGGGTATTCTGCCACTCATGTTACTCCGGGTAAAAGCTGATTGATGCTAATTGGTTAAATGATACTGGGACACTAATCAGTGGCATAGATGATGTTGAACTATTTACTAGTTTTGATTAGATGATATTGAAGAGGTAACTGGCAGTGGATATTGGAGAAAACACACCAGAATGGAGGGTCAAGCCAATAGCATTAGAAATGACATTTACAAGATTGAAGCCTATTCTCTTCTGTTTCTAATACTACTTCACCTATGTAGGAAACGATAGGTATGAGAACAGAAGTAACTGAAGGGACATCTGCTCACATCTTCATTGGACCCAGATGGGAAGAGCAAAGTTCATGTCAGTAATTGCATCATGCTGCATATGCTATATAAGTTCATAAGGCTCTCACTGGCCAGTCCCCCATTGAATAAATAGTACAAGCAAGAGAGAGACAGATTAGATAAAAGGTAACCTTAGGGAGGAAGGTACCAGAATCTGGGGTGACAAGAAAAACCTTTTTGATAAAGGTGGTGTTTTAGCTAAATCCTGAAGGACCCAAGAGATTCTAAGAGGCAGAAGTCACCATCCCTCCAAAAGCATTCCAGGTGTGGGGTATATAGCCTGTTCAAAGGCACTTAGAGTGTCATATGTGAGGAACAACAAATAGAACTGGAAAGGAAGGCAGGAGCCAGGTTATGAAGAACTTTTTTTGGCCAAACAAGACTTCATCATTGATTCCAGAGATCAAAAAGAAGTTCACTGAGTATTGGGGGAATGTGGTCAGCGCTACGTCTTGGGAAAAATCACTTTGGCAGCTGGGTGTAAGACAGATTGGAGTGAGGAGAGATTTGGGTCAGAGAGAACAATTAGAAGACTGTTGTAATAGTCCAGGTGCCAAGGACCTGAACTCAGTTGGTGGATGTGAAGTGAAGAGTGAAGGAAGGAAGGAAGTGAAGAGAAGAAAATACAGATAGATAGATAGATAGATAGATAGATAGATAGATAGATAGATAGATAGATAGATAGATAGATAGCCCTATACAAGAACAAAGGCTCACGAGCACCCTGTGACAACTACAGAGGCATCTCACTACTCTCCACTGCTGGAAAGATCCTCACCCATATTATACTCAACAGACTCCTGTCATCTGTCTCAGAGCAGAACCTGCCTGAATCACAATGTGCCTTCCGACCAGATCGCAGCACCATCGACATGGTCTTCACAGTGAGGCAATGCAGGAAAAATGCCTTGAGCAGAACCTGAGTCTCTACATTGTCTTCATAGACCAGACGAAGGCATTCGACACAGTGAACAGGGACGCATTGTGGGAGATCCTCAGCAAGCTCAGTTGCCCAGCAAAATTCTTCAAACTGATCCAGCTCTTTCATGTCGACATGACAGGGGAAGTCCTATCTGGTGGAGAGACTTCCAATTGCTTCAACATCTCCAATGGCGTGAAACAAGGCTGTGTCCTTGCTCCGGTGCTATTCAACCTATCCTTCACCCAAGTATTACGACATGCTCTGATGGCTCTAAATCTGGGCATCTACATCAAATACTGATTGGATGGCTCACTATTTGACCTTTGCCGCCTGACTGCAAAAACAAAGACAACAGAGAGACTCATCCTGGAAGCTCTCTTCACAGATGACTGTGCTCTCATGGCCCACCAAGAATATCATCTTCAAACCATTGTGGACAGGTTCTCTACCGCAATAAAACTGTTTGGCCTGACTATCAGCCTCAGCAAAACAGAGGTGCTGTTCCAACCTGCACCAGGGAGGCCAACTAACCAGCCGTGCATTACAATCGACAGCACGCAGCTTTCTAACATCAACACTTTCAAGTACCTGGGCAGCACCATCACCAGTGACGGGTCCCTAGACCACGAGATTAATGCCAGGATCCAAAAGGCCAGCCAGGCACTCGGGCGGCTGCACTCCAAAGTCCTCCAACACAGAGGTGTAAGCACTGCAACGAAGCTCAAAGTGTATAACGCAGTGGTCCTCAGCTCGCTCCTGTACGGTTGCGAGACATGGACACTGTTCCGGAAGCACATGAAGCAGCTGGAGCAATTCCACCAACGCTCTCTCCGGTCAATCATGAGGATCCGATGTCAGGACCGAATCACCAACCAGGAAGTCCTCGACAGAGCCAGCTCCACCAGCATCGAAGTCATGGTCCTCAGAACCCAGCTACGATGGTCTGGACACGTCATCCGCATGGACCCACAGCGAATACCAAGACAGGTATTCTATGGTGAACTGCCAGCTGGACTCAGGAAACAAGGCCGACCAAAGAAAAGATTCAAGGATCAGCTAAAGTCCAACTTGAAGTGGGCTGGCATGACACCAAAGCAACTAGAACTCGCTGCCTCTGTCAGAAGCAGCTGGCGAACCCACATTCACCATGCTGCCGCCACCTTTGAAGATGAGCGACGTCGACGTCTTGCCGCTGCGCGTGAACGCCGACACCAGGCCACAACCGCACCTCCCGTAACAACTGGCGTCCCAGGCCCCATGTGCCACAGACTCTGCGCCTCAGCCTTTGGACTCCAAAGCCACATGAGGGTACACCGTAGATGATAATGCACAAAGACAATCGTCATTCTCGGTCACCGAAAGACTACCACTAAACTAGACTAGATAGATAGATAGATAGATAGATAGATAGATAGATGATTGATAAATAGATGATAGATGACAGATAGATGATAGATGGATGGATAGATGATAGATAGACAGATAGATGATAGATGGATGGATAGATGATAGATAGACAGATAGATGATAGATAGATGATTGATAAATAGATGATAGATAGATGACAGATAGATG
This sequence comes from Monodelphis domestica, assembly GCF_027887165.1. NCBI lineage: Eukaryota > Metazoa > Chordata > Mammalia > Didelphimorphia > Didelphidae > Monodelphis > Monodelphis domestica. The sequence goes on along the minus strand of NC_077227.1, from coordinate 659,977,605 downwards.
ATAGATGGATGGATAGATGATAGATAGACAGATGATAGATAGATGATAGATAGATGGACAGAGATGACAGACAGATAGATGATAGATGATGGATAGATGATAGATAGGTGGATAGATGATAGATAGATGATAGATAGATGGATAGATGATAGATAGATGATAGATGGATAGATGGACAGAGATGACAGACAGATAGATGATAGATAGATAGATGATAGATAGGTGATAGATAAATGATAGATAGATGATAGATGGATAGTTAGATGATAGATAGATGATTGATAGATAGATGATAGACAAACATATTGATAGAGATATATACATATGTGAGAATATATATGATATATATGAGAAATATATGAAATATATAAGATATATATGAGGTTTGTAAATGATATATCTTTTATACATAAGGATATATAAGAGAAGATGATATATAATATATATGATTATGTTTATATGCGTGCATGTATCTATGATATATTATGAATATGAGATATAGGATATGTATAAAGATATGTGATCTATATCTATACAAGATATTGTGGAAGAGAGAAACAAGATTTGGCCACCGATAGCAAATGTGGGACGGATAAGCATGAGGCATAAAGGATGACACCAAGGCTAGGCACTTGGGGGACTGAGAAGATAATGATATCCTAGACAGGTATTGGAAGGCTCCTTAGAATTTGAAGAATAGAAAAGCAGAATAGAAGAATAATGATTTCTTTTTTGGGCATACTGAGATTGAGACACTGCTGGGACACTGGTTTGAAATGTCCAATAGGAAGTTAATAACGTAGGCCTTGAGTTCAGAAGAGGTTAAAGGGAAGGAGGGGATGTAGAAAAAAATAAGCATTTTATATGATACCTCTTATATGCCAGGCAATGTGCTAAGTACCTTACAAATATGATTTCTCATATTAGCCTTTCACGTTATGTGCTATTATTTCACCCGTTTTACAGTTGAGAAAAACTGAGGCAAACAGTTAAGTGACTTGTCCAGGAGAGAGACTAGAGCTGGGATAAACAGATCAGGAGAACATCTGATCATGAAACCCAGGGGGATGATGGTGGCGGCACCCGGAGTGAGATGGGATAGAGGGCAAAGAGAAGAGGGGCTAGGGCAGAGCTTTGGGGGATTCCCACCATGAGTGGTCAGAGTATATTGATAAATATACATGGCTCCATTCTTTTGTTATTATTGCTCGTTTTGGAAATCGGAGATAGACTCACTGAAGAACTCATAACTGTAGGAGCAAGGAAAACTGTGAAGCTGCCTCGTCAGTGCCAAGATGATTCAAAGACCCAGAGGGTACACAGACAAGGAGAAACCCCGTATTAAGTAAGCCGCGAGACAACAGCTGGGATACATTAAAAATGGATTTAGATTCTGTTTGAATGAAAAGAAAAATGGAGTGCTCGTGAAATGGGAAAGGCAGCCAGCCGGGAATGGGGTGTGGTGTTCGACAACAGCAGAGGGTGGGCGAGAGTCTGCCTTCCCTAAGAGATGCCCTCTTCTCCAGCGTTTCTGTGCAAACAAAACTGAGCTGGGGAGGGGGTGGCGGGAGGACGATTAAGCTGGCTCTGGGCACCGACCACCCTACCATGAGACCTCTCCCTGGCGAAGCAGTGGTGCCTGATTGGTCTGGGAGATGAGGCTACAACCCCCGGATGAGCCGGATGCCACCTCCAGGGGTCCCGGGCATGGCGGGCGGGGGTGGGGGGAGGGGGCAGAGCGTCGGGCGCGTGGGCTGCACAGGCTCCCTCCTCTCTCAAGAAGGGGATAGTTTAAGTTCAGGTCAGAGTGGACCTTCGGCAAAACGACAGTTGGAAAAGTTTCCTTCTGGTGCCCTTCGCTTCCTCTGCCATCTCTTTGGCTCCCCCTAATTTTCCTTGCACCTGCCTCATTCACCTCTCCCGCCGGCTGCTAGCTCTCCAGCACACCTCCTTCGCTCCCTCTCCGCCCAAGCACGTCCCTTTTCTGGTACCCCCAACTTTAAGTGGCCAAAGCCAAACCACCTGGCATTTAACTCCGTCTCGTCCCTTTATGGTCATGCTGTATGTATATATATATTTGTGGAGCAGGACCGACCAATGGAAACCTCGTCCTGGTGAGCAGGCGCAGTGTGTGTTGACTGATGCAATCCCACAGGTGGAGGCTGGGGGAGCCTGCTGCTCTGAGCACGTTAGTGTCCCGGGATTCTTTCTCATCCACTCATGGTGGGAAGAAGAGAGAGTTTCTATTTGTCCATATACTGATCTTCTCCACCAGGAGATTTAGGATCCTTATGAGCAGGGATTGTTTTGGTTCTTTGAACCCATGGAAAGTGATTAATAAATGCTTGTGGATTGATTACATTTGTGCTCTCTGATCAATTTCAACTAATTCCAGGTAGAGTATCCCTGATCACTGATAACCAAAGCATTAAGCATTTTGTAAGAAACTGACCTTTGAAAAGGATCTCTGGAAGATAGAAAAGCTTTCATATCTCAAAGGGATAAAGCGATAATGGTGGAATGACAGATAGTGTGATGGATTAAATTGCATTTAAAAAGAATATTCTGAAGGGGCAGCTGGGTAGCTCAGTGGATGGAGAGCCAGGCCTAGAGAGAGGAGGTCCTTGGTTCAAATCTGGCCTTAGACACTTCAGCTGTGTGACCCTGGGCAAGTCACTTAACCCCTTTACCACTCTTCTGCTTTGGAACAATACACAGTATTGATTCTAAAATGGAAAGTAAGGGTTTAAAAATAAATACAAGTAAAAAGAATATTCTGAGAAGGGGACCCTTGGTTACATCAGACTGCCCAAGGAGTCTGTGACACAAGAAAAGAGAAGAATCCCTCCCCTAGGTCAAATTTGACAATTTATTAATCTGAGAAGTCAATTCCCTCTCCTGGGCTAAAGGAAAGAGCCAGGAGGTTTCCTGTGAATGATGGGCATTTCTGCTGTGTTCTTCTGGAAGCCACGTGTCTGCCATTCCTGTTTCTCAAATAAAAGACTTTGATGTTTGGTAACTCCTGGGTCAACATCAAAGCTGCACTTCTTGGGACTCACTGTACTTGACGCTTCCTCCAGTCACCCTGTAGCTGTTCCCATCGACCCTTCCTCTCCCTGGTTTTAAAGGCAGCTAGATAGCTCAGTGGATTGAGCTCTGAGCCTGGAGTCAGGAAGATCTGAGTTCATATCCAGCCTTTGACATCTACAAGCTATATGATCTTGGGCAAATCATTTAGCCTCTGTGTTTTAATCCCAGGAAGAAGGAAATAGCAAACTACTCTAGCATCTTTGCCAAGAAAACCTCCTGGAACCATCGTGTCCCTGGGGTTATCTTGTCAAGACTCAGATATGACTGAGCACCAACAATGCCTGGTTTTATCCCTCGTGTGGGCTTTTCCAAGAGGAGCTCTGGGCGCATTGCTTACTGCTCTTTTGAGAGTGTTTGACAGAAGGCACTTCTATTGCGGAGCTCTCCTTGGGGAAATTTAATCTCCATGCTTTTAACCGGCAGAGATGTAGCAGAACCTCATTAGACCATAGATTAAATAAGTGGGTGCAACGATGCCTATGCATGGGGCACCCATAGCCGCTTCCTGGCCCATGCCGGCCTAAGCCAGCTCTGTGAGAGGAGAAGTGCTGCTGGAGCAGTGCGCTTTCTGGCTGGGTTTTAGTCACCACAATTTTTCCATCCGTGCTCCCTTTCCTCAGGGAAAACCATGTCCTACCCTGCTGTTCTCAGGCCATCTGTCTGAGAGAAAACAGACTTTCCTTTTCTTTTCCCTGGGCCTGGGCAGGACCAACTTGCTCAGTGTGGTTCTTTCTTATTCCAGAGATGTCAACAGAGGAGCCTGTCCCAGATCTAAGAATCTTGGTATTGTTATCAGTGGCTCAAAGCAAATTTTATTGAAGGAGTTTTTTTTTTTTTCCCAGACTCTCCCATCCTACTTTTAGGGCTGGAAGGGATCTTAGAGAAAAAAGCATCTCTAAAGCACCTATTAGTGCCAGGCATTGTGCTTTATAGATATTATCGAATTTGATCCTTGTCCTACAAGGGAGGTGCTATTATTATCCCATTTTACAGTTAGGGAAACTGAAGCAGAGGTCGTGACTTGCCCAGGGTCACACATCTGATTGAGGCTAGATTTGTCCTGGCTGTCCACTGCCCCGAGATAATATAGTCCAATCACAACATTTTATAGATGAGGAAATCAAGGCAAAGAAAACTTAAGTAATGTGCCCAAACTCACTTAGGTAATGTATAGAGAGTCAGGATTTGAACTTTGGTCCTTTGGTTCAAAAATCCACTGTTCACTGGTCCAGGACAGTACAGGCTTTAAGACGAGAGAATTCATTGTAGAAGTTCTCCTCAGGGCTGTCTATGGAGGTGAACCAGAAGTAGAAAGTAAGTGGGCTGTTTTGTCTTTCATTGTAGCAAAGAGCAGGAAGCACTGGGAGCCCATCAGTGGGGGGGATGTCATAAGAAAATGGGGAGGAAAAGGTAATGTGTAACTCTCAAAAATTGTATGCATCATTAGAGTAGTAAGAAAAATCATACATAGGGAAAGTTTGGGGCATCAAGATGATATGGAGAAAGGGGGCGGATAGAAAGAAAAAGGGGGGGGAATCGTTGATGGTACTAAGATATACTCCAAGAAATAGAAAAAAGAAAAAAGAAAATGGGGAAAGGAACAGATTCATGGAGAACTGGGAAAGCCACGGATGAACTGACGGAGACCAAAGTGAAGAGAACCAAGAGAACAATTTATACCACCTTGGAACAGAGAATTACTTTGCAAGACTTAAAAAATTGCAAATGCAATGACCTATCATGTCTCTAGAAGACTGATGATGGATTGTGCTTCCCACCTTTTGGCTGAAAAATGATGGTTAGAATCTAGCCTCAGACACTTCCTGGCTGTGTGATCCTGGGTAAGTCACTTAACCCCCATTGCCTAGACCTTATTGCTCTTCTGACTTGGAACCAATATAAAGTGTTAATTCAAAGATGGAAGGTAAGAGTTTTTTTAAAGTGATGGTTAGGTCCCGATTATGATTTATATTGAATCCCACAAAATAGCGGCATTGTTTAAACTCTTCATATTTCCATTGGTCTGGAGCCCATGACCATATATCACATATGATTATAATTAAATATTGATAATTTGAGTAATGTACCCATTTCATAGGTTTGATTATTAGCACTAATCTAATTGAGATATGCTACACATTTTCACAGTTTGAATTTGTTTTGTTTGATCATATATACTAGATAGTGTGATATGGAGGAGAGTTTGTCTAATGATCTAATGAGGGCATAGTTATAGGGCATAGTGAGATGATGCAAAATCAATAATCATAGTAAAAAAAGAAGAAAATTCATAAAGGGACATTAATAAAAAGAATACTATAAATTGTTGTTGTTTGGTCATTTTTCAGTTGTGTCTGACTCTTTGTTGATTCCATTTGGGATTTTCTTGGCAGTAATATTGGAGTGATTCGCCACTTCCTTCTCCAGCTGAAGAGGAAATTGAGGCAAACAGGGTTAAGTGACTTGTGCAGGGTCACACAGCTAGTAAGTGTCTGAGACCAGATTTGAACTAATGAAAATGAGTCTCTAGGTCTGGCACTCTAACCACTAGGGCATCTAGCTGCCCCCACTAGCAGCACTATAAATATTTCAGTCTTAAGCTTAGGATATACTTTTATAAAAGGCTGTACATAAAAAAGACTCATATCTCATGTCCAATCTTCTTTCCTGTTCTTTAAATATGGAAATATTTGTGTTTGTTGATGTTAATCAAGTTATAATAATACAAAAATATTTTTAAAGGAGACATCCTATTAAGAAAAAAAAATGGGCTGAAAACAAAAATGCCAAACCAAGTAAATCCATTCTGTTGAGGTAGGAAAATAGTAGTTTAAAGAGACCAACTTAAATTTTTAAAAGAATTATACAAGGGTAGTTAAATGCCATCACTGTAATCAGAAGGATCTGGGTTCAAATCTGACCTCAGACATTTTCTAGCCCTTAACTCCATTTGCCTAGCCCTTGCCCTTCTGTCTTAGGGTTGTTACTAAAACAGAAAATAAAGTTTAAAATAAATAAATAAATGGATGAATGAATAGACCCATATAGATAATGGAAGTAAGAACAGATAACAAAAGATGAATAAACAAATATGGCAGAGGTCAGTAAGAACAGTGGCTGAACCACTAAAGCTTACAAGGAGTGGAGGCAGGTGAGAAAACCTAAGGGCCACCTTAAAAGGGTTTGTTTTACTTCAAGCTATCTAAGGAGAGACAGTGGGAAGAGAAGATCAAAGAAGGGATTGGACTGATGCTCCTGGTGAATGGGGTGAGGATGGAGGATGATGGATGAAGGAGGTGGCATTCAGTTCTCATTCAGCTTCTGTTTTCTCTGCAAAGAAGAATGATTTTAGAGCTGGAAAGAGGGGAACAAAAATGACAATTAGGAAGGAGACAGCATAGTAATAAGCAGGAGAGTATTTATTAAGGGCCCATTCCTTTCCAGACATCTTGCCAGAAGCTTTACAAATATTATTTCATTTAATCCTCACAACAACCTGAGGGGATAAGTACTAAGATTCTCACTCCCTTATAGCTGGGGAAACTGAGGCAAACAGAGGCCAAAAGACTTGCTCATAATTAGTATCTGAGATTGGATTTGAACAGGTCTTCCCAACTTCAGGTCCATCGATCTATCCAGGGCGCCATCTTGGATGGGCATGGGTATAGCTAGATTTTCAAAACAGAGAAGAAAGTGGATTTTGTGACTTAGTATACCTGTGAGCTTGCCTTTGATTTCTGACAGAAAGGATTGTTAAAGAGATGGTTAGAGCACACAGGTGATGACAAAGCCTGACGTCATAGAGAATATGATGAGCAGTCAGTCTATTAGAATGTAAGCTTCAGAAGGGCAGGAATGCTCTCACTTTTATATCTGTGTCTCCAACACATAGCACAGTGCCTGGCATATGGATGTTGCTGTTGTTCTTCAGTTATCAGTCATATCTGACTCTTTGGGACCCCTCTTGAGGGGAACCGGAGTGGTTTGTCATTTGATTGTCCAGCTCATTTTACAGATGAGGAAACTGAGGCAAACAAGGTAAAGTGACTTGCCCACCACTAGTGTTTTTTTGATTGACTAATTGAATAGGTCATGCCCAGTTAATCTTAATTTCCTTTTTTAACAGAATTAGATGAAGAGAATGCTATAGAAACAATTTCCTAATCCTAAACAAGGACTCTCATATTAGTACTTAGCACACATGGTAGGAGCCCAATAAATACCAGTTCACTTGACTGATTGTTATTCTTGTAGACAAAATGGAGAAATGTGCTCTTTATGACAGTATGGTTAGGTAGTGTAGTGTCTGATTTAAATAAGACAAAAAGAATGGTCATTGATGATTCAATAAAATCTTGGAAAAGGGGATCTACTGGAATGTTGGAGGGATTTATGCTAGGTCCTGAGTCTTTTGATACTTTTTTCAAAATAGCTAGATGGGGCTAGCTAACATTTTGGATGACAAAGATCCCTAAAGTCCTTGATAGAATAGAACATTGGACTGAAATGAAGAAAATGTCAATTAATAGGAATAAATGTAAATATATACATAGGCTCAAAAAAATCCATTTTGTAGATAGAATATGAGGTCGTAATAACTAGACAGCAAAGCTGATTATAAAAGATCCAGGCATTTTATTGGACTTTCAGCTTAATATATGAGTCAACAGGACAGGAAATAATCCCGTTATATTGTGTCCTAGTACATTTGGAGTGTTGAGTTCAGAATATAGGTTCCTTGAGAGTAGTGATTGTTTTGTTCTTTATATTGTATCCCTAGGACCTACCAAAGTGCCTGACACATAGAAAGCATGTAACAAAATGCCTGTTGATTGGCCAATTGATTCTGGGAAGGGCATTAATTCTTATTTTAAGAGGGTCATTAATAAGCAGGATTGTGAAAGCCCTATATATCATTCTATATTAGAATCAGTTGAAGGATCTGGAGATATTTCTCATGAGAGAGGCATTCAATTTCTTTTTTTTTTTTTAATTTTGTATTTCAAATATGTGAAAGGCTCTCGGGTCAAAGAAAGTTTAGATTTGTTCTATTTGGATCCAGAGGGCAATACTAGAAATGAATTGCATTTGATGTCAAGAAAACTTAACAATTAAAATTATTCAAAAGTAGAATGGAGCTGCCTTTAAAATTAATGAACTCTCCCCTTTGTTCCCCTCCACCCTATTACAGATCTTCAAGAAAAAGCCAGATGTCCCCTTATAGAGATGAGGTTATTGTTTAGGGACAATTTGTACCAACTAGCCTTTGATATCTCTTCCAACTGTGAACTTACCAATACACATTAGGCAGTTGGTGGAAAGTAGCTCCATAATGCCTGTGGTATTTGTGAAAACAGAACAAAACAAAAATTCTAGAAAACTCTTTCTCTTAAGTTTAGAAACAACAAATATTACAGACTCAAAATTTTAGCCAGAAGGCTTCTAAACATTTAGTCCCCTTCATTTTTCAAAAAGTGGAAGCTGAGACCTGGAAAGGCTAAATGATTGCTCAACATCATACCAGAAGAACAAGGACTATAACCCAAGTCTTCTAACACTTTAGACTATTGATCTTTTCAATACACTCAATAGCCAGGTTGTTCTACAGACATCCCATTTCCCTTGTGGGCTTCTATGCAGCCTAGCACCTGGGGTGCTGTTGCTTTAAGGAGACTGTTGAGTGAAATGATTAAAATTGATATCCAATAACTAAGTATTATATTTTAAAAGTTTTATTAATAATAACTAAAGTAAAAATATTACAGAACTTATAAAACAATAACATGACCACGCAAACATGGAGGCACAGAAAAGATTAAAGGAAATTTGGGGAAATACTAAGGGACTTCTGGGAATGAAGTCCAAAGGTTCAAAATCTCCATTTATACATGAGTGACTAGAGTCTTGAAGGAGGGAAAATGTAAGACTGATGAGAAGACTTTGGGGATACCTAATGAACGCCCAGAGATAAAAGGTGCACAGGGCAGCCTGAGGTTAGAGGAGAGTCCAGTAGACACAGTGCTCAACAAGATCAACTATTAGTGGCTCCTTCAATATTATTGGTTGCAATATGAGGACCCCTTAAGGTCTGTGGGGATGTGAACGGGAGAATGGACAAAGCTGTGTTGTGCCAATCTGGACTTAGCAGCAATCAGCGCACCATTTTCAAATGACCCAGAAAACTGAAACTGAAAAGTGTTTTGCTATTCATGTCCATGGTGGGGAAGAGGAAAATAGTTTCTTTGAGCTACTGAAAAGAGTCCTGACTGGGATCTAGAAAACTTGGGTTCTAGTTCTAACTCTGTTATTAGCTAGCTATGAATGAATGACTTGAGTTATCCATTTGTAGCCTCAATTTCCATATATAAAATGAGAGACATATATTAGGCTAAGATTCCTTCCTAATGTTCTGATTGCTTGATTGATTGTTTTCTTGTAGGAGGGCAGGATCCACTTTTATAGGGGCTTCCTAGGTGGATTTGGTCCCTCGAATCTGTTCATTCTCAAGATTTCCTAATGGGTTCACCCCTTTCTA